>NW_006921594.1:27931631-27935762 GCF_000298275.1 Orycteropus afer afer
ATTAGAAACTTAGTTACATATATATATATATATATATATATATATATAAACATATATATGCATACATACACACACATATATGCATGCATACATGCACACACTAACCTCTAAAATATTCTTTGGTTCTTTGAACTATACTTTATATCTTAATGGTTCCCTCATGTACAGAATTGAGTAAAATAATTAACATATATTCACTTTGTATTTGCTTTCTATCTCTATTTTGCTGCTTATAAAATGTATTTTAAACTGTTCTTTAAATGTACTAATGATACCCTTTTCTTGGTTTTATATGCTGGGAAGCTTCATAACAAATTTATGACTCACCATGTATATACCACTATAGTCCTTGCTTCAATATACTATTCTACCCTTATTTTCTCATATCTAATTTCATCTACCTAAATCATCATATACCATAATATATTTTTATTAAACATTTTAACTTAGATTTCAAAGTGAGAAAGACTATGCATTGCATTAGAAACAATTTAATAAACAAAACAGTCGCACTATGCTTATAATTTCCTATCTACATCACATTTTGTTACCACTTCTGTTATGACTGTCTTGTTTTTGTTTATTTGTTTTTATCTTGGTGTACAGAATAATAAATATTTTCATGACAAAAATATTTAGGAAAGACTCACTGAAAGTAATGGGAATAAGAAAATGCACAGATTTGAAAACTTTGTTAAGGCAGCACTAAGAAAATATCTATCACAACAGTGGAAACCACCATTTCCCTCAGGAAGTGTTTTTCATAGAGAGATGAATCTTTTCACATAACAAATCAATTGAATAATACTTTACACAGATGTATCACATTTCCCAGAGAACAAATCAATACCAGTGACTATTTTACAGCACTAGATCTTGAAACACAAAATTTTATGACATGCCCTAACTCACCCACTAGGTGAATCACAAATCTGGCAACATAATTCCCTTTGAAATTAAAATGTTAAAAAATTTTCTGTACAAAGTGTATATGAACTGCTGTATGGAAAGTGAATTTGCTCTGTAAACTTTCACGCAAATCACATAAAAAAAAAAAAAAAGAATTATAAATGAAAACACTTACATAATCCCCAAAACTGAGATTCAAAAACGTTCAAAGAGCTTACTATCTAATAGTTGAAATAAAACATCCACATAGAATAGTATCATCTCTAGTTTGATTCTGTTTCTGGGGACAGAATAAGACATTAAGAAATATTCTTACGATTAAAAATATTTCTCCCTAAATCACTTGGATTTGATCTGTAGCCATTTGAGATTAATGCAAGCTTGAATGTCTAGAAATTAAAATTTAATAAAAAAGAAATTTCCTCTCCTAAAAAAAAAATCATCTGTATCTAAACAATCTGATTGGATGCTTGTCAGGGATTAGAATAGGCACTATCCATCTGTGAAGACAATGGTGATGAAATCTTGACAACAATATGACACATGAAAGGAAATTCCCTCTATGATGAGAGAGGTGAATGCTACATATGTTATTAACATTAAACCGGGAATAGAGCCACACAATAAAGAGTGATGTAAGAAAATGCAAACTGAATTGATATTTTGATTTTTCTTTTTAATATCTATCAGAACTTTATATTAATGGGTAAATATTCATGAAACAAATTGTTAAGAAAACTAGCAAGTTTACAGTTAGAGTTCATATATAGCTAACATATTTTAGTTATTTATTCATAACTATAAAGACTAACCTTTATAATTTGAAGAGTTGTCCATATTAGTTTTAGAATTATGAAGATATTAGATGTTTTAGAAATGTACATTTTTATAATTATTCTGTAAGATTATTATTTTTTTGTTGATATCAAATGTTTGTAAAAGAATGTTAGCTGACAGAATCTATGAGTTCTGCAGTTTTCTAATCTTGCCTTTGGGCCTTAAATGGTGCTTTAAAGTTTACAATTGCTTGGAATGCATACCAACCATTTCCCAGAATATCCATGTCTGAGGGTATACAGACCACATATATTTGAAATTGCCTATCGAGTTGCAATTCTCCAGAAAAGTTCTTTGCCACATTCACTCCTTTTTCCTCTCTTTGGCCTTGAAATGTTTACATAAAAAACAGACTTTGGTGTTGAGCATATTTGATGGTGTACATTAATGTAGATAGAATTGTTTTTTTCAACTGTCCCAGGGAGGCATGTGTTTGCAAATTGAAGGATTATTTCAGTTTGTATGAGGATTCGGTCAAATTACCATTCAGAGATTGGGAGAATGTCATCTGAAAGCATAGTTTGCATACTGTTTAACAAAACAGATATGGCAGGTAAATGTTAATTGAATGCTAACAGCTATCATTTTGTTTAGAAAATGAAAACTCTATAGAGTTTTTAAGAAAATCGATTTCTTTTTCTTTCCTAATTAGTCATCATTCACATCCTACAGCATGCTGATGATTTGATTACACATGCATTTTCTTTGTTTCCTGGTTGAGTTGTGGTTTTTCTTAAATAGGATGGAGAGGGAAGGTGAAGATGAAGACATTTCTTGATTTTTCAGCTTTTTAGGAGGTAAGATCTCCTTTTTCACAATGAGTAAGTTTAGCCAAGATTAAGAGGACTTTGGTGTATGGAAAGTGAATTTGCTCTGTAGACTTGCACCCAAGTCACAATTAAAACAAAGGGGGGGAGCAGACTTTGACTTCTCTTTTAGAAGTTAATTACCACAGTTAAACTTTGTTCAGTGAAGAAACTCTGATCTGAGTACCTGAGATAAAATGAAGATCAGAATTTCTACTGGAGACTGTTGGAAACTTCAAATGATGGAACGGATATTAAAAGAAAACTTATTCTATAAGATAAAACAAAAGCAATAAGAGATGAAGTTTAGAAATTTTAACTCTCAAAATTATACCTCTTTCTTAAAATCAAGTTGTGTGTCAACTTGAGTGGACCACAATTCTAAGGATTTAAGCAGTTGTGATGCAGTTATTCCCATGATGAGATCGGATGTATGTTTTGACCAGCCAATCCATTGAAAGGGCATTTGCCTAGGGGTGTGGCCTGCTTCCAGTATATATATAGATATCCTTGGAAAATGAGAGACTCTTCTATGGATCTAGATCCTGTTGTGGTACCTGCAACTGTCTGTGAGCAAATAATCCACCATTCAGCCTCATGATCTTGGATTCATCATCTGTCGGAGTCAACAGCCAGTATACTGCCTGCTAACCTTGAGCTCATCAGCCCCTAAAGCTGAGTCAGGAAAAGGCTCCAACTTGATAGCTTGATGTTTGATTCAAGAACTTGATACTCACTAGCTTCTATAAGTATGTGAGGCGTTTTCCTAAGATAAATTTCTCTCTCTCTCTCTCTTTCTCTCTCTCTCTCTCTCTCTCTCTCTCTCTATATATATATATATAAGCTTTACTGGTTTTGCTTCTCTAGAGAATCCAGCCTAACATACTGACTATCACATCAACATCTAAACGATTTTCCTTTTAGTTGTTTACTGTAGAGAATAGAAGAAGCATGGTGATTGCGACAAAAATGTAAGTTTAGGTCTGTGGGACAAAGACTTGGTTTGGCCCTTTGACTCTGAAATGACCTGAGCAATCAAAATACCTCTGGTTTTCCAAAATAGCTGGGTAAGTAGGGGTACTCAGGCCCACATGTGGGGAACTAACTGTAGGAAGGGAGGGTAGTCTAATACAGTTAGGCATAGTCATTTGTTGGATTTATCATAACAACACATTAAGATACAAGTCATGCAGATTCATTGAGGTACCAATGACAAGAGGACCCAGAATTCTAGGGGTCTTCTGGATTGGTGAGAACATTAATGCATGGAAAAGGGAGTAGCACATCCCTGGGGCCAATGGAGACAAAGTGCCAGGAACTATCCCAGACCATGCCTTATGCATATCTACATTTGTATCCTTTCTGGTTATAATAAATGGGTAACTATAAGTATAAGTTATACTTATACTTAGTATAAGTATACTTATAGTTGGAAAATTTGGCCTTGGTGACAGAAATAATGCTGGAACTCGTATGGTAAAATTTTGCAAGACCAACTACTTGTTCATTGCAAACACCTTTTTTCAACAACACAAACGGAGGCTGTACACGTGGACTTCACCAGATGGAACACACAGGA
>NW_006921594.1:27937887-27942927 GCF_000298275.1 Orycteropus afer afer
ATGGGCTCAAGTATAGCAGGGATTGTGGGGCTGGCGCGGGATCGGGCAGTGTTTCGTTCTGCTGTGCATGGGGTCGCTATGAGTCGGAAACGACTCGACAGCACTTAACAACAACAACAACATAAGTATAAGTAATAGTCTGTGAATTTTGTGAGCTGTTATAGAAAATTAGTCAACCTACAAGGACAATAAAACAGCAAGGGCTGGCAGTACAGAGTCAATTTGTGTAGATCCTTGTCTGAGTGTCTAGGTACAGAGAAATGCTTCATGGGCAGTTGATGAAAAAGAAAAGAGTCCTTTAAGCTTATGGCCTAGTCTCAGGGGGCTAAAGAAAGATGAGGAGTTGCTAGTCTGAAGTGCAGTGAGTTGTGCAGATTCCTGAGCGTAGGGTCTCTCCTCAATAACCTGGCCTCATGTGGCCAGGGATGCTTTGACCCAGCTCAGGATATCTGGGGATGAGATCTGATCTAACTCTGAGTAGTTATGGTCAGAGAGGGAATTGGCAGTATAGTGGCTGGTGACAAAAAATGGAAATGTGGAAAGGTGAATCCTAGTCCTAGGAACTGAGTTCATGCCAATTCTTGTCATGCAAACAGTAATGAAAGTGAGGTTGGAGAGGAGAGTTAAGACGGTGGACTAGGCAGACCTACTATGCAGACCCTCTATGAAAAGAGACCTGAGAAACCAAATGAAACAGATACGTGTGATAATCTTAGAACCCTGAGATTTAAAGGAAATGATAAAGAAGTATATCAAATACCAATTAGAAGAAACTAAACAGAAACAGGAAACAAGGAGACGTACAAGTGGTGCATCGCCAAGTGGCCCAGCATAGTGTTGTCATTTTAAATTATTGCAAATAGCACTCCAAGTGAGGCAGGAACAAAATAATCCTCCACTTGCTCAGGACTGCACTAGTGCCCATGCCTGTGACTGGAAACTAGAGGTGTGATCTTCCCTCTTACCCCCCTATACCTTCCAGTGACCAAAAGTATGACTACTCCCACCCCTAACCACCTGGCAGCTGGTGACACTCCCCTTCCACCATCTCTGCCATGTCCAATGTATTGCCCAGCCCACTTTTCTCTCACCACACCCCTTTGCCACCTTGGCTAAGCTGGTGCCAAGAGGCATGTTCTTTTGGAACAAATGAAGCACATCAGCTGCCTCTGAAATTAACGAGCCATATTCTCATGGGCCACATGTTGCACACCCTTGGCATCCAATGCACACCCACCACTTCTGTGTTTGGTGGTTCACCTTCCTGTGAATCAGACAGTGCACATTCCTGTGAATTGAGGTCCATGCTGCCTCCTTGTTCAGCAGCACATGTGCTCATAGGTCATGTGCCACAAATCCTCTACTTCCATGGTTGGCAGCACTCACCACTGCTGATCAAGCACCATGCCTCCAATACCTCCACAGTCAGTAGTGCATGTCACCATGGACTGGGCACTACATATGCATCACCTCTGCAGTCAGTCGCATGCACCTCCAAAGACTGAGTGCCATGTTCCCACTACACCTGTAGTACACAATGTGCACTCCTGTAGACACAGCAGTTGGTGGTTTATGATTGTGCCTGCTGCCATTGAACCCACCCACCCTCTCCTTTTTTTCTCTTTTCTTTTATTCTCTTCCTTATTTTTTGTACCACCTGGCAGGAAGCAGTAACCCTGTCCACACTACACAGCCAAACCCACTCCACTTGCCACCTGACCCACTGGGTGACTATCACCACTTGATCAGTGGCAGATGAGAACCAACACCAACCCAGCTCATCCTAAATGGCTCTACATGAATAATGAACCTGTGCACACAGTCTTATCTGCTATCATATCCATCAAGAGACAGGTGATGAGTGCCTAAATGCTACTAAACTAATGACCATAGTAGCATGTTTGCTCCACCTGCATGGACATATCAAAACATAATTGCAGTGTACTAAATTACTTAGTGTGGCTTTTCTACCCATAAATCTTTGTAAACTCCAAAGTGGAGTTTGCCGTGAGCAACTGAGGAGCTCCTGATTGCTAAAGTTGTCCACCTGGGGTATTTCTGTTGGGAGTGACACTAAACAATGTTCTGGGAAGTTCCTGGTCTCTCTCAGATGTTTAGAATTCTGATGTTATGATTGGCTAGTTTGGCCACTCTGCCAGGCTCAAAAGGAGCCCTCCTAGAGGCAGAACTCTCTCTCTGTTGGCTGAGGAAGGACGTGTCCCTGAGAGACACGTGCTGCTGGGAAAGAGACACAAGAGGCATGCATTGCTGAGAGAGACACTGAGGGACATGCACTGCTGGGAGAGAGACTGTGAGAGACAGCGGGTTGGGAGAGAGACTGAGCATTTTCCCTGAACTTGAATTGAGCCTGTTTTTTCCTTAATAAACCCTGTAATCTGTGAGTTCTGTGTGGCCACTGCAGCAAATTATCAAACCCAGGAGAGAGGTGGTGGGTACTTTGGGAGGAACGGTTGGTGAAAGGGCTGGAGGGAGGCAGCAAGTCTGGTCTTGCAGGAATAGGCCTTAGGTTACTGATGGTGATTCTGTCTTCCTCTTGTGGGGTTAGAGGAGGTCAGAAGATGTGGCCTCCTTGCCCCTTTTGCAATAATAAATTAAAAAAAATAAATAAATAACAACACTTGGGCTAAACACACCAACACACAACTATCATATACATACAATAATATCACAGTGTCTTAGACACAACAGACAACCTAAGTTCACACCAAGAAAGAAGACAAAGTGACACAAAGAAGTACAAAATACGTAGCCAGAAAACCTTCCTAAGGAAGAAATAGTATTGTAATTACCTGGCAAGGAATTGAAGACAATTATAATAAAAAGAGATTAAGAAAGAGATCAAAGAAAATACAGACAAAAACATGGAAAACAAGATAAAACTTCAAACAAACTTAAGAAAGCAATACCAGAACAAATTGAAAAATTAGAAGACTGTAAAAAAAAGTATAGAAATCTAGAACATTGATACCAAACTTTCAGAAATCAATAATATATTAGATAGGCAAAGGAGCAATAGAAGACAGAATTCTTGAAACTGAAGACAGATTTCTTAATACAGTCTGTTAGAAGAATAATCAGAAAAAATAAAATGAAAAGAAAAAATGAAGAAAGCCTAAGCATCATGAGACATACCACCAAGAGAATAACTAATGTGAAATCAGAATTCCAGATAAGGAAGAGAGAAAAAGGAACACAAAGAAAATTTTTGGAGATTTATTGGAAGAAAATCTCCCTAATATCATGAAAGAAGAAATGATAACACATTCCAGAAGTTCAATGAATTCCACCTAGCATAATACCTCAAAAGAAAGTCACCAAGACATATCATAATCCAACTTTCCAAAATCAAAGACAAAGAAAGACTCTTGACAACAGTACAGTTACCTACAGAACTCAAACTAGTAAGACTAAGATCTGATTTCTTGGCAGAAACCATGCAGGTAGGAAGGCAATGGGGTTACATATATAAAACCTTGAAAGGAAAAAAAAAAACAAAAAATTGCTAACCAAGAATTATATATCCAGCAAAATTGTCACTCAAATATGATTTCAAAATTAGGACATTTCCAGATAAATAAAAATTAAGGAAATTTGTGAAAACCAGATTAACCATCTAATAAATGTTAAAAGAAATTCTTTGGACAGAGAACCAACAATAGCAGACAAAATCCTGAGATTAAGACACATGACAACATCACCTGGGAATCAAAATGTATTGAAAAGAAAACAAATTTACAAGACTAAAAATAAGGAACCAGAGACATCACCAGCCACTCCTCAGAAGAAAGGCTGGGCAATCTACTTCCATCATGATACTGCCGGGAAAACCCAAGGAGGGGTTGTTATGAGTCAGGTATGACCCGATGGCACATAACAATGACAACAACAGAGACATCAATTTATAAATGATGACAATTACAAAGCAAAAAGAGGGAATAAATGGTGTGGTTACAGAACTTCCAAAAGGAAGTGAAGATGATATCAAAACAGAATGGATTGTTTTAAACTTGGAAGGGTAATAATAAATTACAGGGCAATTTCAAAGGAAATTAATAAACTGTGTCACTGAAATAAAAAAAGAAGAAAATAATAAACACTCATTAAATACTAAAACAATAGCAACAAAAGAAATGATAAGAAAATCTGTAAACAAAATGAACTCAGCATAGAAAAATACATGAAAAATCAGCAGCACCACACACATATAGAATAAACAAAACTAAACAAAAAACCACAACAAAATGACAGCAGTAAACTCATACCAGTGATAATTACATTGAATATAAATGGATTAAACACGTCACTCAAGAGACAAACAGAATGGATAAGAAAACATGATCCATCAATATGCTGTCTACAAGAGACATACTTTAGAAACAAAGATAAAAATAAACTAAAACTCAAAGTATGAAAAGTATATATCAAGCAAATGGCAACGAAAAAAAGGAGGAGGAATGGCAATATTAATTTCTGACAAAATACACTTTAAGGCAAAAATCAGCAAAAGACATAAGGAAGGGCATTATATAATGACTAAAAGGTCAATCATATAAGAGGACTTATCATAACAAATATCTATCCACCCAATAAAAAAGCCCAAAATACACAAATCAAGCATTAATTAAAGGAGACAACTCTACAATAATAATAGGATACTTTAATACACTAATTTTGATGAACAGAACAGCTAGAAAAAAAGATCAACAAAGATACAGAAGATCTAAACAACATAATAAACTAACTTGACCTCATATATGTATAAAGAACACACAACCCAACATTACAATATATGTTCTTTGTCAGTTTAATGAATATTCTCCAGAATAGAATATATATTAAGCCACAAATCAAGCTTTAATAAATTTTAAAACATCAAAATACTACAAAATATCTTCTCAGATCACAACGTTATAAAATTAGATATCAACAATAGGAAGAATAAAGGGGAAAAAAAATCAAATACATAGAAATTGAATAACATCCAGCTTAAAACTACTGAGTAATAGAAGAAAAAAAAAA
>NW_006921594.1:27943558-27947193 GCF_000298275.1 Orycteropus afer afer
GAGAATTCTACCAAACATTCAGAAAAGAGCTGACATCAATTCTACTCAAACTATTCCAGGACATAGAAAAGGATGGAATTCTCTCAAATTCATTCTATTGAAGTAAGCATAACCCTGATACTAAAGCCAGGCAAAGACATCACTAAAAAGAAAATTATAGACCAATATCCCTCATGAACATAGATGCAAAAACTCTCAACAAAATCTGAGCCAATAAAACCCAACAATGTATCAAAAAATAATAATATATCATGACCAAGGGGGATTTATACAAAGCGTTAAAATGGCATTAGGGAGGCATCTGACCTAACTTCACAAGAGGAAGAGAATCATTTATCTGCATCAACAGCCAAAGGATGATGCCTATGAGGCAGAGATCAGACATGCTTCAACCCTCCAACTTTTTACCAAGTTGGACACAACTCTTCCTCCCATGGCACAGTATTTCTCTGCTGGATTCAATAATTCATTAAAACGACCATATAGAATTCACAAACAATACTGATGAGCATGGATTTTATTAGAGAAGGAAGAGGTTAGAATTCAGGATCAGAAACATTGCAGATAACAGTTCTTTGATCAAGACAGCCTCTTCTCAGCAGTGCCTGCAGGCAAGCCTCTCTCTGGCCCTTGGTCTCTCGTACTCATGGTCCCACAGTTTCGTGGCCCCTTGGCTTCCTTTCTCCTGAGGCAAGTGTGGCAAAGTTCTTTTAGCTCTGTAGATAATTATCTGGAGGCAGCCCACCCTGCCAATAAGCCTTGGCCTGAAGGTGTTCAGCTCCAACACTTGGGTCAGCAAACTTTGCCCCACTAGGTGCCTGGAGGCACACCTCTGCCCAGAGGCACTCACCTTTCTCACTCCACGGGGCCAGAAAGCCCACTGTGTCAACTGACGCCAGTCTCTTCATTCTGCTGCCTTTGCTGCCTCCACTTCTTTGCCACTGCTTCTCTGCTATAGCTTTTCACTATCACTTCAGTGTTACAGTTCTCTGTCTCCTAGTTCTAAAAGGTTCCCAGTGCACAGACCCTGAGTCCAAAGGACATGCTCTGCTCCCATCTCTTCTTGGTGGTAGTCAAGTCCTCCCTTTCTACCTCTGGGATGGCTCATTTTAAGCCTAGAGGGATGGCAAAACTGACCAACCTCCACATTAGGGTTCCATATACTATATTTGCATGGTCACATTCCTACGAAGAGAGTGACATGCCTCTTATTTCATTACTAACAAGTTATCCAATCCCTTTTGTGGCTCACAAGCACCTCACATTTGCATAGTCCCACCCAGTCCTTTGGTGGGAGCCACAAAGACCATTTGTTGTTGTTATGTGCCATCGAGTCAGACCAGATTCATAGCGACCCCTCCTTGGGTTTCCGAGGCATATCACTACCAAAGTAGAATGCCCAACCTTCCTGCCGGGGAGTGGCTGGTGGGTTTGAATCGCCAGCCTTCTGGTTAGCAGTCACGTGCCTTGGGCACTATGCTACCAAAGCTCCCACAAAGACAATAGCTCAAAAAAAAAAAAAAAACCTCACTGCTGTCGCGTCAAATCCGACTCATAGCAACCCCTCCTTGGGTTTCCGAGGCAGTATCACTACGAAGTAGATTGCCCAACCTTCCTTCCGAGGAGTGGCTGGTGGGTTTGAACCACCAGCCTTGTGGGTAGCAGTCAGATGCCTTTAGGCACTATGCTACCAGATCTCCCATAGACTATAGCTAGGGTAGAAGGGCCATATTAAGTACTCATCAACTCTGCACCAAGTATGCAAACATGGTTCAACACTGACAAAATAAAATAAACAATCCACAACATAAATGAAACAAAGAAAAATAACCCCACAATCATATAAATCGATGCAAAAAAGGCATTTGACAAAATCCAACGCTTACTACTGACAAAAACTCTGAGTAAAATAGGACTAAAAAGGAAATGTCTTAACATAATTAAAAGCATACACACTTTAAATCAATGACTAAATTATTCCCAGTGGAAAGAGATTGAAAACATTCCCTTTGAGATCAGAAAACAAACAAAGGTAAATACTATCACATACACAATTCTGTAATAACAATAATCATAGTAATCCACAAATGGAGCCACAGACATGCAACATGAACAGGTGTGGGAAGGTAAATGGGATATATAGGCTTGATGGGATGTTTCTACACCTGTATTTATATGTGCTGCAAATGTTGTTGTTAGGTGCACTGTGTGGTCTCTGACTCACAGAAACCTTATGTACAACAGAACAGCACATTCCCCAGTCCTGCACAATCCTAATAATCTCTGCTATCTTTGAGCCTACTGTTGCAGCCATTATGTCAATTCATCTCCTTGAGGGTCTTCCCCATTTTCATTGACCCTCTACTTTACCAAGCATGATATCCTTCTCCAGGGAATGGTTCCTTCTGACAACATCATCAACGTATGTGAGATTAAATCTGGCCATTCTCACTTTCAAAGAGCTTTCTGGCTGCACTTCATCCAAGACAGATTTGTTCATTCTTCTGGCAGTCCATGGTACTTTTAATATTCTTTGCCAACAACACAACTCAAAAGCATTGATTCTTCAAAAAAAAAAAAAAAAAAAAACACTGTTGTATGAGTCCATTCCAACTCATAACGACCCCCATTAGGTTTCCAAGGTAGTAAATCTTTACAGAAGTAGACTGCCCATTCTTGCTTCCACAGAGCAGCTGGTAGGTTTGAACCACTAACTTTCTAGTTAGCAGTCAGATGTCTTAGGCACTGTGCTACCAGAGCTCCTTCCTCTTTATTCATTGTTCAGCTTTCACATGCATATGAGGTGATCAGAAATACTATACATGGCTTGCATTAGGCACACCTCAGTCTCTGGTAGTGTAGTGCATAAGGCACTTGACTGCTAACCAGAAGGCTGGTGGTTCACACCTACCAACCAATCCTCCAAAGGAAGGTTTGGCAATCTATTTCCATAGTGATACCACCTCAGAAACCCAGGGAAGGGTCACTATGAGTCAGGTCCTAGTCGATGGCACATAACAACAATAATAGCCTTCAAAGTGATATTTTTCCTTAACACTTCAAAGAAGTTTTTTGCAGATTTGCCCAGTGCTATACGTGAAACTTATTGACTGCTGCTTCCATGGGTGTTAGTTGTGCATCCAAGTAAAATGAAATCCCTGACAACTTTAATCTTTTATCCATCTATCATGATGTTGCTTAGTAGTCCAGTTATGAAGATTTTTGTTTCCTTTGTATTGTGGTATAATCCACACTGGAGACTACAATCTTTGGTTTTCATCAGTTAAGTGCTTCAAGTCTTCACTTTCAGAAAACAAGGCAGTGTCATCTGTGTATCACAGGTTGTTAATGAGTCTTCTATCCTGATGCTGTGCTATTCATATAGTTCATTTTCTTGGATTATTTGATCAGCACACAGATTGAATAAGAATGGTGAAAGAATATAACCCTGGCACACAACTTTCCTGATTTTAAACTATGTAGTATTCCCTTGTTCTTTTGGAAGGATGGCCTCTTTGTCTATGTACAGGTTCCTCATGAGCACAGTTAAGTGTTCTGGAATTCCCATTCTTCTCAGTGTTATCAATAATTTGTTATTATCTACAGAGTTGAATCCCTTTGCATAGTCAATAAAA
>NW_006921594.1:27959156-27961335 GCF_000298275.1 Orycteropus afer afer
CAGTGTAGGAGGTTAGAAGTCTGAATTCACAATACCAGCCCTCGGATAAAGCTTTCTCTATGTGGGCTCTAAAGGTCCTTGTCTCTTTGAGTTTCTGCTCCTGGGCAACCTTCATGTGGCTTAGTATCTTCCCATCCCTACTTGCTTGCTTGATAGCTTGTTTAATCTCATTTTATGTCAAAACAGACTGACTTAAAACAGACTTTATACTAGTCCTACTTCATTGACATAACAAAGACAATCCAATCCCAAATTATAACCACAGGCATAGAGGTTAGAATTTATAGCACATATTTTGAGGGACACAATTCAATCCATAATATTCCACTCTTTAGCTTCCAAAATTGTGTCTTTGCCACATGCAAAGCACTGTCACCCCAACACATAATAGCACAAGTATTAAATCAGTTCCAACTCCAAAATCTTATCTTCTGAAATGTCTAAAGCAAATACAAATGAGATGTTAGGCATATTTCATCCTGGCGCAAAATTTCTCTTCATCTGTGAACCTGTGTAATCTAGACCAGAAGTTACCTATTTCCAAAATATAATGATGGGACAGGGACAAGGCAGATATTTCCATTACCAATGAGAGATACTGGAGGGAAAGAAGAGATAATGGGCACCAGGTCTGTTCAAATTCCAGCAGAATAATTTACATTAGCTCCAAAGGCTTGAAAATAATCCTCTGTTCTTTGGGACATTTTAGGCAATGGCCCTGCCCTCCAGACCCTTGGTGTTTGCCAAGCTCTCTGGTATGGGTGGAAGTCCCACAACCCTGAGCATTAGCTTCACTTTTCAGGCCCCCTGGGACAGCAACTCTACTCCTTTGGCTTTGGGTAGCCCCTTTTTCCTAGTCCATGTGAATGGCAACCCCTACTCCTTTGGCCTCTGGCAGGCCCTATTCTTTTGCTCCTGGGCATGGAAGCCCTCGTTCTCAATTTTGTGCAGTGACCTCATCCTCTTGGCCAAACTGAGGCAACTCCACACTCTGGAACTGAGTTGGTAAACATCAGACTCTTTGAAACCTAAGAGGCAGGAGTTCTAGCCTTTGACAATCCAGAGGCTGTGGCTCCATGATTTCAGACAGAGACAACTCTGCTTTCTGTGCACTTTTCAACAATTGTGCTGATCTCCAATCTGCTCCAAGGATGGTTCTTTTCTTTCTTGGAGGGCCACAGATGTAGCTTCTTTGGCCTTCTTTTTCTGCCTGTAGAATCCCAAGAGACAAAGAGTATTCTCTGTTTTTACTCTTTCTCTGTCTGCTTCAGTCTAAGCTGATGGGTTTTCTTCTGTGGTATTTGGTTACATCCATCACTCACAGGCTTAATTTCTCTAAGAAAGTTTGTGTAGCCACATCCTTCCTAAACATTCTAGAACACATGTCCTTAGTTTGCTTGAAGAATTTTCCAAAATTTTAAGTTTTATTTTCATTTGCAGAGTTCACTTTTAAGTCCATCTCCTTCTACTTTACTATAAGTGGCATTTTTCTGTAAGTGCCAAGGAGAAAAAACAATGTGACCCTTTAAGATCTTGCTCAGAAATTTCCTCAGCGAGATATTCAAGTTCGTAATTTACTAATTCTACCTTCCACCAAACATTTGAACATAATTCAGGCAAGTTCTTTGCTACTGCATAAAAAACATTTCCTTCCTCCATTGTCCAAACATAAATTCATAATTCTAAAGCCTCACTAGAAGCACATTTAATGTCCACATTTCCAGCAACATTCTGTTGTTGATGCCATATGTATTCTGTAAGATGATAGAGACTTTTTCTGTAGCTCTCCTCACTTCTCTCTGAGCCTTCACCAGTACTGCCTTTGAGGTCCATAATTCTACCATCAGTCTCTTCAAGGAAATCTAGGCTTTTACTATTAGGCACATTAATGACACTTCCAGCCTCTACCCATTACTGTATTCCAAACCCACTTCCACATTTTAGGCACTTTTTAGGGCAACAACCCCAATTCACAGTATCAAATTCTGTCTCAGTTATCTAATGCTGCTATAGCAAAACATACTACAAATACATGGCTTCAACATACAGAAATTTATTTTCTTACAGTTTAGGATGCTAGAAGTCCAAATTCAAGGAACCAGCTCTAGGGGGAGCCTTTCTGTCTCTGTTGCCTCTGGAGGAAGTTCCTTGTCTCTTTGAGCATCTCCTCGTGGGCAAT
>NW_006921594.1:27962080-27963373 GCF_000298275.1 Orycteropus afer afer
TAGACACATGGTAAGACACTTTCTTACCCTTTCTGAAATTATACTAGGCAATCTGACTTACTTTATCCAATAAAAAGAGAGCTGAGGGAACAAGTTTTATTTCTGGTAGAAGGTTTAAGCACATGTGTGCCTTCTCCTCGCCCTTATTGTCACTCATTGGTCAAATAACATGAGTGAACACTTTGAATAAAACCAATACTTAGGGTTACTTAACACTGCAACATAACACAGAAAATCAAGAGTGATGTAACAGCTAACTCCACTTATGCATCACTTAACATCATGATACATTCTGTGATATCAGACATTATGAGATTTGGATGCTGTGCAAACACCATATTATAAACTAGGCCTGTTTTTTCCAACAAGCATCATGCCTTAGCAGTGATTAGAAATGTGCTGAAGGGGATTCAATTTTGTGTTTGGTTCTCAATCCATGTCATTAGCAATTTTCTCCATACCTGATATAGATTCCACTTGGATTTTCATTAGCCTTGTAGCTTTCAGTGGAGGCAATCTTTTAACAGCTTGGAGATTTATTTCTTTTCTTTTCTTCTTATTTTTTGAGGATTGTCATGATTATCAAATGCAACATTTCTAAATTATGAGTAATAGCATTCACTGATTTTCTACCTTTGTGTTGTTTAATAACCTTTTGTTTCACTTCCAAATTGATACTTCTCCTGTGCGTCTTGTTGCTGCTATCACTAGCACTGGTTTTACTGGGTTTAGGAGCCATGATGCACTTTGCAATAATATTTTTGAAAGAAAATTCAACAGAGAGATTCAAGAGATGCAAGACACATGAGATTGGATACTGCTGCCTATAAGTGGATGCATAGATACAGTAAGTTTTTAGATAGAAAGTACAGTACAGTACATACATAAGCCAGTAACATGGGCATTTATTATGACTATCAAGACATATGTTTTATAGGTTATATATGTTCTGTATCATTATATGTCTGGCAGCACAATTGCTTTGCATACAAGAGATGTGAGATATACGTGTTGTGTGCATGAAGCTGTTGTATTCAGTATGTCCCATTCTCCAATCAGGATTTCAGAACTCTATTATAACCTTTGGAAGGAAGGTTGGGCAATCTACTTCCATAGTGATACCACCTCGGAAACCCAAAGAGGGGTAGCTATGAGTCCGGCCTAACTTGACGGCACATAACAACAACAACAACAACAACAACAACAAACTACATTACAACCTTATGAAACCAAGAATGTATACATGCTGCCTGAACAGACATTATGCAGTGCATGACTGTATATATTTTGGAA
>NW_006921594.1:27970263-27978050 GCF_000298275.1 Orycteropus afer afer
TAGAACAATGTAAGTAGTACCTATTGCTTCTGACTGTGTCTTAACAGGATTCCAGACCTGGAGTTGACAGCATACCCTCAACAGTAAACTCGATAGCTTACAGGAGAGAAATATCAGCTATGGAGCCATCCCCTCAGTGTGATGCATGGCAGTGAAATTGCCGATAATGAAAATTTATTAAGCAGCATATTGCTTTTCACAAAAGACAATACCTATAGATTCTAAAGTAATAAGGAGCCATATCCATTTCAAGTTAATGTGTAGCACAAAGCATATTCGTCAATTGGTGTGCTACTTAATAGGAAAATAAATTGATTAAGAGTTGAAATGAACTATCAGAAAACAAGTAGAACATGTGAACTATTTACTTCATGAAAAATAGATTAATACATTCATAAATAATAAGCTCAGAATAAAATTTCAAATTTGACAGAAAAAAAATCACTTAGGAAGAGCATTATCATGGCCAGTAAAACAAAAATTTCTCTTCTATACCTGACTGCCAACCAGAAGGCTGGTGGTTCAAACCCACCAGCCACTCCTTGGGAGGAAGATGGGGCAATCTACTTCCGTAATGATACTGCCTCAGAAGCCCAAGGAGGGGTCGCTATGGGTCAGGTCCGACTCGACGGCACATAACAACAACAACAAAATTATCCAATGAACAATAATATATGTTTTAATATAAAACTTGATTTTGTTGGCAATTTGTGACAAATTATAATGCTTTTTTTGTTTTAACTATTTTGTATTAATTATTCTAATTTCATATTGTTATCTAAAATATATTTAATCGGTTATTGGTTAAATTACACCATATATTAACTATTCAGTATTAACTATGATATGAATCTGAATAGTAAATTGTCTACATATTTGCATACTTAAAGCAATCTTGTTTTAACTCTCTCACAATAAGAAAGTGAATGAAACCTAGTTAGATCTAGTACTCACTAATTTTAAAAAGATTAAATACTAGTAATAACTTGCCATTTTAATTAAAGAAATATGTTAATATATTAAAACCTGATCTCTTTCCTAACGGATTTGAGGCAGTTGTAGAATACATCTTGTTGTGAGGGATTTTTTTAATCAATGAAAATTATATCAGGCCATTGGAACAACTATATAAAACCTCTTAATTTAAATTACTCAGGATACCAAGAATAAAAATAGAGACCCACATGAGTGAAATACAAGATCTTAACTTCCTGAATGATTCACTTAAGGCAATAACAGGCTATCAATAAAAAGCTATGAACTCTCTTAACCATATGTAAAACATAAATAAATAAAGTGCTGAACACAGAGCTAAATCTCATCTTGCAAATTGTTTTTATATCCCTGTTTAAGTATTGAGTTCTAAAAAGAATACCCAAGAGAACTGTGGACAAGAGCTGATGAACTAGGGACAAAGAAATGCATGGAATGCCTGGAAAAAGCTTATTTTATTAAGCTCTGAAGTAACTAAATGGCAAAAAAACTGTTAAGAGTACTCTAATTTCTGGGCCCTAAGCCTGCTCTGCAGGAATAATTTGTGTGCATTTGTTTATTCTAAAATTCTAAAATTCCAGACTCAAAACGTACACAATGAATCTCATTCTGGAAAACATTCAGTGTTGTGCAGAGAAAACTAAGATGAATGGGAAATTATATCCAAAGCATCTGCTCTCTGGGTTGCTCTGATTGGACACAAAGTCATGAAAAAATTGTGCAAGAACTCTGAATTCTCATGGAAAAATCACGTAAGAAGGGTGCACTTTTTGAAGAAAAAAAAAAGTAATGTACAAAAATTTTAAATAGTCAATAAATAAATTCTTATAGGCGGTAAGATGCAAAAACATCTGTTCTCTCTAGATTTATACGTCATGCACATGACATATTAAACAGGGTGATCACTGTATTAGCTATTTCTTTAAGTATGCTGAGTAAAACAAAACAAACAAATTTTAAAAAGAAACTATAAAGATGTTAATAATATGTTCAGAAAAGGATCAAAACTGTAGATCCTGGATAGAGCAGGACAGAAAAAAACAAAACAAAACAAAAAAACCCACTAAATGACCAGAATTACTGGTCAGATAGAGATTGGTGGAACCTCTGAGACTATGGCCCCTGGTTATCCTTTGAGCCTGGAAAATGATGGGTTAACTCTTAGCCCAACAGTAGAAAGACCTACAAGCAGAACATCTACCTCAGAGAGGTACACTCACCTAACTTAGGGAGATACACTCCTTAGATCAATCAACCATAAGACATCAGAAGGGCAGCCTTTACACAGAGGGAAAGCTGGACAGGCAGGAATGCATAGATAAGAAGCGTGCAGGGAAGAGGCAGTGGGGGGGGGGGTGCTTTTTATGGCTGGGGATTGTAATTGGGGTGTGAAACCAAATGTGCATGAACTCTTCGGAGTAAAACAAATCTGCTTTGTAAATCTGCACCCAAATCACAATAATTTTTTTTAAAGTTATCAGTAATATGCAATAGTAAGCACTTGTTTAGCTCACAAATCAGGGAGTCAAATAAGGGATGGTTGATCCAGGCTGCAGACAGAGAATATAATTAAAAACTGAACCTGAGAGCATCTAATAGAAATGAGGGAGATATGGAGGAGCCAGCAAAACAGACTGAGAGGTGGTTAGTTAGATAGAAAGAATATCAGAAAGTAAGTTGTTCTAGGCAAATCTACTTCCGTAGTGATATTGCCTCGGAAACCCAAAGAAGGGTTGCTATGAGTTGATCCAACTCGATGGCACATAACAACAACAACAGAAAAAATGTAAAGAAAATACTGCAAGGAATAGGGAGTGAGTAACAAGTCTTTTTCCACTAAAACCAAACACAGAAACTCTTAAGATTTAGGAGAGTGACAGGAATGTCCATATTTGATGAGGTAGCAGGTAAGTAGATTAAAGTGCTCCCTCTCAACCACCTTTTCTATGGTTTCATTTTCTTATTTCTGGCAGCCAGGCTTATTCCACTTCTTTTTTTACAGCTCTGTCTTGAGAATGAAAAATATCGCCTTCCATTGGTTCTCTGTAGAGTAACTGAGAGACAAAGAGGAAATAAGCAAAGAAAATATAACACAATCTGCCAGAATTACTAGTGACTGGTTTCAGTTTTTAGCACACCTACTTCATTCACTATTAGTCAGAATTGATTTGATGGTACACAACAAGAAGTTCATCCCACAGATTAAAGGGTTTACTGCATTCCATGTCTAATTTATTAAGATGGCCACACATTACCCAAAAGGGCTGATTCCAACTCAAAGAAATGCTTCTTTCCAAATCATGAAATTCACCACACTATTAAATCCAATGAGTCAACATGGTGACAACAATGTAAATATGAAAATCAAAATCCTATGGAAAAGGTGAACTGAGAGGGAACAAATTTCAATGGTTGATAGCTGCCTGGAGTTTTTTTGTTTTTTTTTTCCTCTCTCCTAAATCTTGAAGGTCTTTTGTTTTGTTTCAATAAGGAAAGACTTTCCCCACAGTAACACAAAGAAAAATAAAGAACAGTAACACATAGAGAATATTGTATTGAGCCTGTAATTTCTTAAATTAAAAATAAAGCATAAATATTGGGCACAAATATAGAACAATATAAAACTGCATTAACTGCTCCGTAGATGTAACTGAAATTTAGGGTTCTTTTTGTTTCCTAGTGTCTGAAAGACAGCAGAAAAGACTGAGGTGCTGACAGCTAGTCCACCAAAGAACAAAGGGCACATTTTACAATAGAGCACATCCCTCCAAATGACCCATGAGAAACGGAAATGAACCTATACTTCATATGGTAAGAAACAATCTCAGAGACTGTTTGATACAGGGATATACGAGGAAAAGACAAGTAGAAATTGAAACCAGCTCTTAGAGGTGGCAGCTTCAGAGCATCCCCGACACCTTCCCCTCTTATATTACATGTTACGCATGAGGGGGTCATTTCATACAGTAGACAAGTCTAGTGGTAATAAGTGGAGATGATCTGGAACTGAAATCTGTGACACATCCTCTAGCAAAGAGCGCTAAAACACACATGCGGAATGCATCCTGAGTAGCTGAAAAACAACAAATCCCACATATGGAATTATAACTGTTCTTAAACTCTCCAAACGCCATTTTAATACCAAAATTATGAAAGATTATTTAATTTATTAACAATACCTCTATCTTCATCTGATTGTTTCCACTGAACACATTGAAGATGTGTAAGTTAAATACTTTATTGCTACAAAAATATACTAGCAATACTGCCTTTGATGACATCGTTCAAACTGAGATTATTTTCTTCATATATATACTACATAATCTAGCAATTTTTCCCTGGTTGCTATATCTACACACATGCAAATACATGTACATTTTGTATTACAGAAGTAAATTAAGATTTAAGAAATCTTTAAGACAAAGTAATTACTAGAAGAGGTACTTTTGAATTCTGTTAAATAAAATGTACACAAAGCTGAGTCTCATGAAATTTTACACCCTACTTTTTTTATAAACTCTAAACTTGATCTTAAATATAGATGGCCCAGTGGACTGTTTTTCTCTACTCGCTATTAAAATCACTATTGAGACTGAGGAATCTAAGAGTGTGGGTTACAAGAGGACATTGGAAAGAGCTATTGGGAGAATCAAATTTATAGTTGTTGAACTTGAACAAAAATTACTGTTATTAATCTTGAAATTGATTGAAGCTTGTGATAATGTTTTTTCAGTAATTCCCAAATTAATATATTTAATTCAGTATCTAACTCATTCTCATAGCAGCCAGAAAGAAAAAGAGAAATATGCCCCTTATCTTATATTTGAGAAAAATGTAAGTTTAAGTGATTTGCCCAAAATCACCCACAGTATCATGGCAAGAATATTTGCCATTTCTATGATGTTTTCCCATGTGCAAAAATTAGATCAGAGAACTATGGCTGGAAATAAACTCAGTAACTCTTTTAATAACTTTTGATAATGGAACTTCAATTCTTCAAATGTGGTCTGAGTCTTGGAGACCTCCAATGTTAATATGCAAGTACCAAGGATCAGAACCTATTCATTGTTAAATATTTTAAAATGTAAACTAGTTTCTATTTCCTGCAATATGAAGGATTATGTGTTAAGTGAAATCAGTCCATGTACAGCCTACTTAACACACCAGAATGTTGTTCAGTTTCTAAAACACAAAAGTTGTCATCCATAAACAAAAGCATGTGATGTGTCCCCAAACAGCTCATTCAACGTTCTAATTACAATTCTACTCACTTCACTTATATTCAGTTCAATAAACATTTGAGTGACTATTTTATGCCAAGCATCAGAAACGCTTTCAGCAAACTTAGAGTCTGGTGAAGGAGACTAACAACAAAATAAAATTTCAATAATGAAAAGTGTAACATTAGAGGTCTGCATAGGTAGCTATAGATTAGAGCTCCAAGGATGGGTATTTATGCTCTGGTTTATGAATAGGGTAAAAGTCTTTGTAAATCCA
Source organism: Orycteropus afer afer (assembly GCF_000298275.1). NCBI lineage: Eukaryota > Metazoa > Chordata > Mammalia > Tubulidentata > Orycteropodidae > Orycteropus > Orycteropus afer. The sequence continues at coordinate 27,975,754 of NW_006921594.1, forward strand.
TACATTCTGTAACTGGACCATCAATGAGAAGAAAAGTAAGCTAATTTATATTCAATTATCCATTTCTAGCGCAGATAGACTATAAGGAAAAAAATGAACTTTGTTTACATTACAGTTGACATAATCTTTTTTTCTTAACACTTAAATTGAGTTTTTATCTAATTTTATGACTTTTTATACAATTTTTGGTTAAATATGTTAAAGATGATTGAATTTTACAGTTCTTGCTCATGAAAAGGATGTCTTTAAAACAAAGATTTACAAATGTTTAGATTGGACTTAAGAAAGGACATCCTAGAAATAAATTTTAAAAATTGTAGGGAAAAATTAATTTTATTGTGGTAAAATATATACAATGTAAAATTTGTTAAATGCACAATTCTATGGCATTAATTTCATTCAGAATCTTGTGCAATTTTCATCAGTATCTCTTTCTAAATTTTTTATCACTCCAAACAAATTTTCTATACCCATTAAGCAAAAGCTCCCTACTCCCTGCCACTACCCCTAGTAACGTATGTTCTACTTTCTATGTCTATGCATTTACAGATATTACACATAATATATAATATAATATTATATATTATATGTAATATGCATATACATTATTATAGATATTTCATATAAATAGAATCATGCAATATTTTTCTTCCTATCTGGCTTATTTCACATATCATGTTATCCAGGTTTATTCATGTCACAGCATGTATCAGAATTTCACTTTTTTATGGCTGAACAAAATTCCCTGGTATGACTATACCCTATTTTGCTTATTCATTCAACCCTTGATAGAGGGTTGGGTTGTTCACACCTTTGACTGACTGACTGACTACAATATTGCAATGAGTATTAGTGTACAAGCATTTCCTTGAGTCTCTACTATTCACTCTCTTGGGTATATACCTACGAGTGGAAATGCTGGATCATAGGGCAATTCTATGCTAATATTTTTGAGGAACTCTCAAACTGATTCTTATAACAGCCGTGCTATTTTGCATTTCCACCTATGATACATAAAGTTTTCAATTTCTCCATATTTTTGTCTCTGTAATTTTAATCACCCAGACATATTTCAATTAGAAATCCTAATGATCTTTTTTCAGGAAAATAAACAAGCGAACGTAAACTAATGTAAATACCTTATAGTTTCAATGAGATCCAAATTTATCACTCTTTACCTTATACATAAAGCTCACAAGTAAATGATAATGCTTAGATTCTTTTAAGCATTTCTACATAAAATAGATTATCTTAAATGTGCACATTTAGGATACAAGAAAGAATCTTAAGCATTAATGAAAAAGGAAATATTTTTCTTTCTTCACCAATTCCAAGAATGAAAATTTTGGGAAACTGCTTTACCTAATATAGTTTATGATGTTGGAACTTAGAAGAAAGTTTTTTGTTTTTTTTTTCAAATAAATGAACTAGAACATTATCACCCCACCCCATTAAATGTTGTTGTTACTGTTGTTATGCGACCTTTCCTTGGGTTTCTGAGGTGGTATTACTATGGAAGTAGATTGCCCAACCTTCGTGCTGAGGAGTGGCTGGTGGGTTTGAACCACCAGCCTTTTGGTTAGCAGTGAAGTGACTTAAGCACTACGCTCCCAGAGCGCCTATTCCATTAAGTACATCACTTTATTCATTGTGATAATGAGGAGTCTTTGTTGTCAATAACATTCCTAAACGCATACTGAGCTTAAAATTATTTTTCAAAAATGCTTAAATAATGGTGAATAAAAAAAATCAAAAACCAAAAAAATAGAAGTGAGCAAAATTGCATTATTATTGTGAATGTGTAGCATCTGATAGTACAGTGCTTAAGTGCTTGGCTGCTAACAGAAAGATCAGTGGTTTTAATTTATCAGCCGCTCTGCAAGAGAAAGATGCAGTGGTCTGCTTCCGTAGATCACAGCCTTGGAAACTCTTTGGTGCTATTCTCCTCTGCCCTATAGGATTACTATAAATCAGAATTGATTGGATAAGCAATGGCGTAGGCCTTAGCTTCCACATTGTTTTGGAGTCTTCCAAGCTATATGGCTAATGCAGTTGAATTACTAGTTTCTCAGTATTACTTCATTTTAAAACAAGACCTCTTATAAGAAATATTACTTAACTATCCCATTTCCAATCATATTACTTATTTGATTTTTCATTGATTTTACAATTATACTTTTCAAGAAGTGTTGGACAGAGATCTGGCAAGATGGCAGACTAGGCAGAAAGACTGCACAGACCCTCTTCAACAAAGAAAAGGGAAACCAATTAACACAGACACAGAAGATAATCCTGGA
>NW_006921594.1:27982439-27984510 GCF_000298275.1 Orycteropus afer afer
ATATAGTATTTACATCAGTACTTAAAAACATAAGTCTCCTTTGGAAATTGTTGAGATAGTACATTTTATTGAAAATATGACCTTATTAATTATAAAATCCATTATGCTTTCATATTATATTAAGAAAGACAAATATGTCAGTTAAACTATAATGAACAGTTATAACATCATCAATGCTAACATGCAGTTTTAGGGTTAGTTAAACATAGTAATAATTAATGTAATAGTAGCTCCTTTAATGTGGTGGCAGAAACTTGTTAAAGTGTTCTTCTTCCTGTGTTGCATTTCCTAGTTTTCCTTACAATTTCTTTTGTTCGTGCAACGAGTTCCTGAGTTGAACAGCAGTGATGTATTTGAAGCCCTAGGTTTAAAGATCTCCCACCATATGAATTCATCCATGTTTTCCTCTCTTTTGCTTGCTTGTTGTTGACATCCAGGCAAGTTTGGAAGCCATGTACAGAGTACTGTCAAACAGAAGCTCTGAATGACAGCATAAAATAGAACACCATTCCATCAGCCCACAGAAAGACCAGTATGGGATTGCCCCTTGAAATAGAACACATATTTTATTTGGCTAAGTCACTGAATTTGAGGTCCATTTGTAACAATACCTATCATACTAAATAATATAATTATTTCATATGCTTATACTCTAAGTGCTTAAAACACCTTACTAACATAGTACTCAATCTAAAATGCAATGTCAGTTTCAAATGTCTGAAAAGTAAAGGTTGTTCAACTTCTTCTCACATCCTAATAAATAGTGGGATTAAAGAAATATGAAGAAATACTTATCTTACTCTAGAGGAGCAAAACCAGTTTTTTGTTTTTTGTTTTTTGTTTTTTAATGTGTGTGTGTGTGTTTATATGTATATATATGTTGTTGTTGTTAGGTGTCCTCAAGTTGGCTCCCACTCACAGCGACCCTATACACAACAGAATGAAACACCATCCTCACAATCCTTGCTATATTTGAGATCATTATTGCAGCCACTGTGTCAATCCATCTCATTGTTCTCTTCCCCTTTTTTGCTGACCCTCCACTTTACCAAGTATGATATCTTTCTCCAGGGAATGGTCCCTTCTGACACCATGACCAAAATAGGTGACCACTTTCACTTCCAAGAAGCATTCGGCAACACTTCTTCCAGGATAGATTTAGTCATTCTTCTGGAAGTCCATGGTATTTTCAGTATTTTTCTAAAACCATAATTCAAAGGAATCAGCTCGTTTTTGCTCTTCTAAATTCAGGGTCCAGCTTTCACATGCATGAGGTAACTGTAAACACTATGGCTTGGGTTATGCACACCTTAGTCTTCAAAGTGACATTTTTGTTCTTCAACACTTTAAAGAGGTCTTTCGCAGCGGAGTTGCTTAGGGCAATACAACATCTGATTTCTTGACTGCTGCTTCCATCGGCACATAACAACAGCTTCCATTGCTGTTGATTATGGATCCAAGTAAAATCAAATCTTTGACAACTTCAATCATTTCTCCATTTATTGTGTTGCTGTTTATTGGTCCAGTTGTGAGGATTTTTTATTTTTTAATTCGAGGTGTAACTAAAGACTAGTTTTTGATCTTCATCAGTAAGTGCTTCAAGTCATCTTCACTTTCAGCAAAGAAGGTTGTGTCATCTGCACATCGCAGGTTGTTAATCCTCCAATCTGGATGCTGTGTTCTTCGTCATGTAGTCCAGCTTCTCAGATTATTTGCTCAGCATACAGGTCGAATGAGTATGGTGAAATGATACAACCCTGATGCACATACTTCCTAATTTTAAACCATGCAGTATCTCCTTGTTCTGTTCAAACGACAGCCTCTTGGTCTATGTATGGGATCCTCATATGAGCATAATTAAGTGTTCTGAAGTTTTTATTATTTGCAATGTTATCCATAATTTGTTATGATGCACAGGTCAAATGGCTTTGCATAGTCAAGAAAACAGAAGTAAACATCTTTGTAGTAGTCTTTGCTTTGAGCCAAGATCCATCTGACATCAGCAATGATATCCCTCATTCCATACCCATGTATATGTATATGTATATGTAATATATATATATACGGAAGA
>NW_006921594.1:27984736-27985725 GCF_000298275.1 Orycteropus afer afer
TGATTGGTTGTTCACATCAGATCACATCATGGATAGTCATTTCATTCCATTCCATTTCAGGACAACAACCAGTCCAGTTTCAGGCCAAACCACTGAGAACCATAGCCAAGTCGACACATAAAATTAATGTCATACCTATTAATAGCTTTGCATGCAAAATAAAGCACTTGCTACTGTAAGAGTACAAAAGTATGACTAGGAAAATATAAATCCAGTTGCAATGGTAATGTAGCCTACTCATAGGTGTGAATAAAATGATTAAACAAAATAATAAGCAAATATAAAATCTCTCTGGTTACAGCCAGAAAGAATATTTAATAGAGTATTATGTAAGGAATTATTAAGAAATGTTTATTATCTATAGTTTTAAATAAATAAATAAATAGAGTTTTACTGACTCCATTTGACCCTTTTGAAAATATACACTTCACATTATTAAATGCTTAGAGTTTATGCATTAGAAATATGTTTAAAAGTTCTCACCTAATCAGATATGTCCATGAAACTTTTCTTTTGTGGAGTTCAATAACACTAACATTATGAAACATCTACTCTGCACCGGCAAGTTTGCTACCATAGAGAAGAACAGTTAAATATTTTCAAGTGATAAGAGTGGCATTTAAAACCTATTACAACTGCTTTCCAAACACTACAAAAGAGATAGACAAACATTCCCAATAAACTCAGTAGCCCGTTTTGGAGTTTGAATTGCAAAGGTGAAACTCTTTAGGTTCATTCACAGGAAGGATGTGTGGAATAGTGAACAGAAAGAGTGACATCAGTAGTTAAGCCTATGGAGTACCTAAACATTAAAACTATGAGCACTGCAAAAGAAATAGAGAAGTAATTCCAAATTGTATTACATGGATTTTATTATATATAACTTAACTTACTGACAAACAATCCTTAAATTTCAGAGGTTTAAATAAATAAATAAATAAATAAACAAAGGTTTACTCTGGCTCACACCATGTCCACCTCAGATTGGC
>NW_006921594.1:27986800-27997499 GCF_000298275.1 Orycteropus afer afer
AGACAGACAGACAGTCTTTAGGCACCACTGAGTCAATTTTGACTCAAAATGACCCTATGAGACAAAATAGAACTGACCCATGGTTTTTTTTTTCTTCATGGAAGGTTATCACCCACTCTTTTTCCCAAGGAGCTGCTAGGTGGGTTTTAACCACCAGCCTTCCAAGTTAGCAGCCAAATGCTTAACCATTGCACTGTCAGGCCTCCATATAGGCGTACCTATCCTATACTTGCATCAACAATACATATATGTATGTATCTATGTATCAACTGTTTAGTAAATGATATACAGCCTATCAAAGTGTAAAAGTTTAGTTACTTTCAAATAATTCTATTTTATTTCTTTGAGACAACTGCCTGGGGAAAAAAAAAAAAGTTCAGCTGTCCAGATGTTACGGAACATTTTGCAACCAAGATTGTGAATTCCAAAATGAGCAAATTTGATAAACCACAGTCCTAGTTGAATAATGCATGAACAAATTTTTATGATTTTGTGTGAATTACATCTACAAAGTGTAAAATAAGTTAGTGTCAAATACATTGCAAATTATATTCAAATATCTAGTATGGTGTTTAACAAATCTGCTTAAGATTAAACTTAAGCTCTATTATTTATTAGCTATATGATCTAGCAGAAGTCATTTAACTTCCCCGAGGTTTTAAGATTATAATAATATGCACCTCACAGGGTAACTGTAAGGACTAAATGCATAGTACTCAGCACGTTGTAAAAATACAAACATATCGACAATAGAATAACTGAAGTCTGGGATCCAGTGTTACCTCTCCAGACCACATTTACTAAGTTGTCTATTCTAGCATGTTAAATACAACCCTTATTCTTCAAAAATAAGCAAGATTTGTATACTCAGATTGGTAAAAACACACAGAAAACAAGATCTAATTTGCAGAGACTCTTTCAAAAAACCATCTATCTGCAGGAGTACAACACTGATTCCCTCCCTGAATAAAGTAAGCTATCTTATCCTCACTTGAAAATTCAGCAATCATCCATAAATAGCTCATACGCTCATCTTTATCTCTCCAGTTTTTGTCCCATTCTGCCTGGTGTTTAGGCTGATTGGTTAACAGGTTGGTTTTCATAAATTATCCTGTTGTTATTGTTGCTTGGTACCCTGGAGTTATCACCAACTCATAGCAACCTCATATATAAGAGAACGAAACACTGTCCAGCCCTATGCCATCTGCAATAGTAGGCATTATTGTAGGCATTGTGTAAATGCATCTCTTTGGGGTCTTTCTCTCTTTTGCTCACCCTCGACCTGTCCAACCATGATGCTCTTCTGCAGGGATGGGTCCCTCCTGATAACATGTCCAAAGTAAGTGAGACAAACTCTTTGCTCCTCATTTCTAAGTAGTACTCTAACTGTACTTCCTCCAAGACAGATTTGTTCATTCCTCTGGATGTCTACGGTATATTCAATATTCTTTGTCAATACAATTCAAATGTATTAATTCTTTTTTTTTTTTCCTTATTCATTGTCTAGCTTCCAAATGTGTATGAGGTAACTGAAAAAGCATGATTTGGGAGCGTCATACTCCTCAAAGTATCATCTTTTACACTTTGGAGGTCTTTTGCAGCAGATTTACCCAATGCAATACATCATTTCATTTCTTTTTATTGTGATTTGGGTGAAAGTTTACAGAAGAAATTCATTTTCCACCCAATAGTTCATACACATATTGTTTCATGGCACTGATCACAATCCCCATAACGTAACAGGTCTCTTCCCACTCTCTCCTCTGGTTATCTTTTCCCTGTGTCCTTCTTTCCTATGCATTCCTAGTCTCTGAGCAATTTACCTGTGCAAATGCTGTCCTTCTGGTCATCCATGTTTGATGGTTCTAAGGAGTGTACCTAGTGTAAGGTACAAATGTTCACCTTACATACCTGCCTATTGTTTGAAGTTTCATTTTACTTTGATCCACAATCATGGGAAGGAGTTCAGTTCCAGGCCTGAAGGGTTAGTAGGGGCCATAGTTGCAGGGGTTTCACCAGTCTCTATCAGACCAGTAAGCCTGGTCATTTTTATCATTTTGAATTTTGTTCCACATTTTTCTCCCACTTTATCCAAGATCTACTATTTCGATCCCTGTTGGAGTGGTTGACAGTGGTAGCTGGGTACCATCTACTTCTTCTGGTCTCAGGGTCATGTAGGCTGAGGTTTGCATGGCCTGCTGACAAGAGCACTAGTCACTTGGAGTAATTGTTTCCATGTATCTTTGGTTTTCTTCATTCTTCCTTACTCGGGATGAGGAGAAACCAATTGCTGCATCTTAGATGGTGACCTGCAAGCTTTTACAACCCCAGATGCTACTTACCAAACTTGGATGTAGAACAATGTTTTTTTTGTGTAGTATATTATGCCAATTGAGCATGATGTCCCCCGTGACCATGGTATCAAGCCCATGGACCCAGTGACTCACTCCCTCAGGTGTTTAGCTGTGGCTGAGAAGTTATCTAACTCTGCCCCATTAGCTATATGATATATATGGACATTCTTATAGCACACACAAATATATATGTAGAAATATCATCTGTCAAACTTATATATGGTCATGGGTATATCTTCTTTTGCCTACACATACCTGATTGTTTCAGCTGTCTACCTATGTATTCACCTATAGACTAATGTTTGCTATTACTGATAATACATTATAGTGTATGTGAAAGTGTTTATCTTTGGTATCTGTACCTCTTGTGTACCTCTCTGTGTTTTCCTTTCATTAGTGTTATTGTAGGAGCTCTGGTGGCATAGTGCCTAAGGCATTTGACTGCTAACCAGAAGGCTGGTGGTTCAAACCCACCAGCCATTCCTCAGAAGGAAGGTTGGACAATCTACTTCCGTAGTGATACTGCCTCAGAAACCCAAGGATGGGTCGCTATGAGTTGGATCCAACTCAGCAGCAGTGTTGGGTTTTGGTTTTGGTTTAGTGTTATTGTGTTGGTCAACGTCATTGGACTTCTTGACTGCTTCAATGAGTGTTGATTGTGGATCTTAGTAAAATAAAACTTTAATATGTTGTTCATTTATCATGATATTGCTGATTGGTCAAATTATGAGGATTTTTATTTTGTGCTGAAGTGTAATCCATATGGATATCCTGTTGTTGTTGTTGTTGTCATTTGCCGTCGAGTTGGCCCCAACTCATAGCGACCCCTCCTTGGGTTTCCGAGGCAGTATCACTATGGAAGTAGGATTGCCCAACCTTCCTTCCAAGGAGTGGCTGGTGGGTTTGAACCGCCCACTTTCTGGTTAGCAGTCAAGTGCCTTAGGCACTATGCTACCAGAGCTCCTTATGGATATCCTAGCTCTTCTCAAATGTGTCTTCCTCTCTGCCATTCTTACCAGTTTGTTTCCACATGGCAGAAAAAAGTTCAGATCAAGAAGTGTTTGTGGAGTGGGAATGGAGCATCATCTGAAATGGCTTGTAGAATTATCCGAGAAGTCCATGTTTTATCACATAAATTCATCTGGACCAACAAAAGCAACAGATTCACAGTGCCTTAGTGTGAGAAAAACAGGCATTTCTCTACCCCCATCACAGTCACTTACACTAAATTCCATATGTTTCTGCACTCATGGAGAGAAAGAGTTGAATGTAGATTATTGGTAATCTGAAACTCCCACATCTCCCCTGCTTCCTGACATGCCCTTTGAATCTCCAACACTTGTTGGTTTGCTAATGTCTGAACTTCTTTACTTTAAATAGAGCAGCACTTCTGCACATCAGTCTCCTCATATTATCTTTACTGATTCACACCTCCACCCCAGCTGTTTGAGAACTTCATTCTTAGACCTCCAGTTTTCCATGTGCTGGCCCTCGTCCTCACAGCAGATGACCCCGTCTTGCTCTTGTCTCAGTATGTTTCAACTTGCCTGTTTGGACCTTATCTAGATGAGAAACATGCTTTTCAAATGGTAATCTGATACACATGTACTTGCCGTTACTACTTTTAATAGCATTCACCCTAAAGTACAACAATACTTTCATGTATCACGTTTTAATTTTTATACCAAAACAGAAACTAAAAATTAGGTATTTCTCAGTCAGAAAACAAGGGTATGTAAAGATTATGTGTTTTACAGAAGATAATTAGTAGTGAAATGAAAAAGAATCCAAATATCTTGCTCATAAACCACAATTTTTCAATTGATTTTTAAGTATTATCTTTAGAGATGATATAGTATTAAAGACAACACATAAAAAGATTTTATGCCATACTCCATATTTTTAGATTTTCATTAGGGGTGGCTAAATAGGAAGCTTCTTTGAATGACATATCTTTGTGGGGGACATTTCAATTTGATTTAATGTACTTCAATAATCTCTGAATTTGAACAACTATACTTAAAAATTAAACAGTAAAATCCCATGAGTGGGCCTGTAGTTGTGATAAGGATATTATAAATTAGAATTACTTGTTACTACTTATGTTAGATATGCTTCAATATCACTTTTAGTAAAAAAAAAAAAAAAAAAATTAAGGGAGAATTTTTTGATCCTCTGTTTCATGTTTAAATTAAATTCATTAGCAGCTGTCAACCCCCAAGGAAAAACGTCAACACTAATCAAGACAACATCTGAAGGTGTCAACTTCCTTTTATTTATCTCCTGTCCCCAGAAGGTATAGAGTCATCAAATGAAAACTCCAGGTAATGACTGCTTTTGTCCTTTGCTGAATGTGATTAGAATGCAGTTGCACAGGCATGAATGTTGTTTCAAATTACCAATGACATCTGTCTTCACTTTTTTAAGAATGAAAATAATAAATATTACAAGCTTTACCTTTACTGTAGGTCTGCACATTACAGTTCACATAGATTTTGCTTCTTCACACAGTAATACTGTAATTATTTGATTCACAGCATCTGTCACACTAAGCATATTCCGCTGTTACCTAGTACCTCCTCTTCCGCCTTTCCAACTCTCAGACTAGGGCTTGTGAGTAATCAATGATTTTCATTCTATTTTATTCATTTTTTTAAACTAAGGAAAAATTTAGTAAAGGTGTTAAATATCTTGTGCATAAATGTATTCATATCTATGAGAATGAAGACATTGCTCAACTTTGAAGCTTTATTACGTAAATTTTTTAAAAAAATGTTGTAACCAAAATGCCACCTTCCTACACAAAGAATGTAGGAATTTTTCATGTGTTTTATAGAAGACAGAATAATTAGAAGTAAAACAAGAAAAAAAAAAATCTAAGTATCTTGTACATAAAATATACTGTTCATGAATTATTCATATTATCAGCATGTCACTATACCATATTATATAGTTACAATGAGGTTCCTTATTTTTATTGCCATGATATTTCAGCACAAAAAATGTTTTTAAGTGTAATCAACTGGGTTAATGTTATTTATGTATTTATGTATTTTGGTTTTTCAAAGTAGAGAATAACATTGAGTTTACACTTAGCAGAAAGTGAAATTGACTATGATAGAAAACTTCAGAGAGAGGTAATGTTTATTTATTAAGATACAATGCATTATCAGATACAAAACATCTACAGTGATAACACAGTCATGGAATTTCAGAATAAGAAAAGAAAATTTTTGAGATCATTTTATTTATTATCCTTGTTTTTTATATATGACTAAGGCCAACGAGCCTGATGGTGCAATGGTTAAGTGCCAAGATGCTAACCAAAAAGATTGGCAGTTCAAATTCACCCCAACAGCTCCATAGGAGAAAGATCTATATCTCCTTCCATAAAAATTACAGTTAAGAAAACCATATGTGGCAGTCCTACTCTTTCATGTTGGGTTGCTATGAGTTGGAATCAGCTTGATGACATCCAACAATAACAACCATCAAAGTCTGAGAAAGGTTATGTAAGTTACTATAAATCTAGTAAGAGTTTAAACTATAATTCAGGTATTCTGTTCTTGGAGTCAAGTTTTATTCCCAATCAATTATTTTATTACTATTTGTATTTTTATTATCATTATTAATAGTAGAATTAGCCAACACTTGTTAACCATTAGCAACATGTTAAGTTCTTTGCTAATCATTTTACATGAATCAGACTCTGAGGCCCAAAGTTATTAAGTAACTTACTCTAAATCAGATTAAGTTTTCTTATGTTTTTCTTAAGCTTTTCTAATGGCAGGTATTCTTTAAAATTCTGAAATTGCTTTACCACATTATCTAATTTTATTTTGTTAGTTATTGTTGTTTTGTTGTTGTTATGTGCCATCTAGTGAGACTCGACTCATAGCGACCCCTCCTTGGGTTTCCCACACAGTATCACTACAGAAGTAGATTGCCCCATCTTCCTTCCAAGGAGTGGCTGGTGGGGTTTGAACCGCCAGCCTTCTGGTTAGCAGTCAAGTGCCTTAGCCGCTATACTACCAGAGCTCCCTTGTTAATTATTAGCATGGTTTAAAATCAGAAACCCTTGTACCAGAGTTGTATCATTTCACCCTATTTATTCAATCTGTATGCTGAACAAATAATCAGAGAAGCTGTACTATATGAAGAAAAATGCAGCCTCAGGATTGGAGGAAGATTCTTTAACCACCTGCAATATGCAGATGACACAACCTTGCTTGCGGAAAATGATGACTTGAAGCACTTACCGATAAAGAACAAAGACTATACAGTCTTCAGTATGATTACACCTTAACATAAAGAAAACAAAAATTCTCACAAGTGGACCAGTAAACAACATCACGATTAATGGAGAAAAGATTGAAATTGTCAGCGATTTCATTTTATTTACATTCACAATCAACATCCATAGAAGCAGCAGTCAAGAAATTAGACGTCACACTGCACTAGGCAGATCTGCTGCAAAAGACCTCTTTAAAACGCTAAGAAACTAAGATGTCACTTTGAGGACTAAGGTGTGCTTAACCCAAGCCAGGGTATTTTCAATTGTCTCATATGCATGTGAAAGCTGGACAATTAATAAGGAAGACTGAAGAAGACTTGATGCCTTTGAAATATGATATTGGCTAAAAATACTGTAATTAAAACCTTTTCCAAGAACAGGAGTTCTGATGGTGCAGTGCCTTAGGCATTTTACTGCTAACCAGAAGGGTGGTGGTTCAAACCCATGAGCCACTCCTCAGAAGGAAGGGTGGGCACTCTACTTCCATAGGATACCGCCTCAGAAACCCAAGGAGGGGTCACTATGAGTTGGGTCCAACTCGACGGTAGTGCATTGCATTGTGTTTGTTGTTGCAAGAAGAACAAACAAATCTGCCCTAGAAGAAGTGAAGCCATAATGCCCCTTGGAAGTCAGAATGGTCAGACTTCATCTCAGGTAGTCTGGTCATGTGATCATAAGGGACTTTTCCCTGGAGAAGGATATCATGCTTGATAAAGTGGAGGGTCAGCAAAAAAGAGGAAGACCCTTAACAAGATGGATTGACACATTGGCTACAATGATGGGCTCTAGTACAGGAAGGATTGTGAAGATACCACTTGACCAGTCAGTGTGTCATTCTATAGTACATAGGGTCACTAGGAGTCAAAATCTACTACTTAATTTAGATTGTTACCAGTGCATTATCATACTGACAAGAAGAACATGACATTTTATTCTTATGTTACAACATTTAACATGCCTAATACACAGCGTTCTGATATAATACAACAAACAAAGGGCCAATGGAGATTTTAGTTTGATTCATTTATTTGTCACTAGATTTATGATCTTAAATAACTAAATTTGTTTCTTGAAAGTTTGGCTTTCTCATCTGTAAAGTTTAAATGGCAAAATCAGCCAATAGAATTACTTTGTTGTTAAGTACTGTCATGTTGGTTCCAACTCATAAAGACCCTATCTATGTACAAGAGAATGAAACTCCGCTGGGTCCTGCACCTTTTTACAATTGCTGCTGTTTGAGCTCATTCTCGCAGACACTGTGTCAGTACATCTCATTGAAGATCTTCCTCCTTTTGCTGACCTTCTACTTCACCAAGCATAATGTCCTTCTCCAGAGACTGGTTCTTCCTGATAATATATCCAAAGAGTGTGAGACAAAGTCTTGCCATCCTTGTGTCTAAGGGTCACTATGAATTGGAACCAATTTGACAGTATTTAACAACAAAGTAATTCTATTGGCTGATTTTGCCATTTAAACTTTATAGATAAGAAAGCCAAACTTTCAAGAAACTAATTTAGTTCTGCTGTAATGACAGCCTCTTGGCCTATGTACAGGTTCTTCATGAGCACAATTAAGTGGTCTGGAATTCCCATTCTTTGCAACGTCATCTATAATTTATTATGATTTTCATGGTTGAATGCTTTTGCATAGTCATAAACACAGGTAAACATCCTCCTTGTATTCCTTGTTTTTAGCCAAGATCCATCTGACATCAGCAATGATATCCCTTGTTCCATGTCCTCTTCTGAATCCAGCTTGAATTACTGGAAGTTCCCTGTCATTATACTGCTGCAATCATTTTTGAATTATCTTCAGCAAAATGTTACTTGCATGTGATATTGTTTGATAATTTCCACATTCTGTGGGATCACCTTTGTTTAGAATGGGCACAAATATGGATCTCTTCCAGTCAGTTGCCCAAGTAGCTGTCTTCTTAATTTCATGATATAGATGAGTAAGCACCTCCAGCACTGCATCTGTTTCTTGAAATACTTCAGTGCATAGTCTGTCAATTCCTGGAGCCTTGTTTTTTTGACAATTCCTTCAGTGCAGTTTGGACTTTTTCTTTCAGTAGCATTAGTTCTTGATCATATGCTACCTTCTGAAATAGTTGAACATCAATCAATTCTTTTTGGTACAGTGATTCTGTGTGTTCCTTCCATTTTCTTTGGATGCTCCTGCATCATTCCATATTTTGCCTATTTGCTTCAATATTGCAATTCAAGGGTTGAATTTTTTCTTCAGTTCTTTCAGCTTGAGAAATGCCCAGTATCCTCTTCTCTTTTGGTTTTCTAACTCTGGGTCTTTGTACATTTCATTATAGTATGAAACTAGTATAAGAAGTGATTAGATAAGTATGCATTCAAAATAAGAGCAAAATATAGTTGCAAAGTTTGAGCCATATGTATTCATGATATGTACATTAAAAAAGAACTTAGACCTTTTCCTAAAACCATGTACAAAAATTAACTGAAAGTGAATCACAGACCTAAATTTAAGAGCTAAAATAATAAAACTTTTAAAAATTAGAATTAAAAAACTTGTGGCTTTGGAGTGCACAATTAATTTCTAAATATAATATCAAAGGAACAAACTACAGAACAAAAATAAGATAAATAAGATTTCATTAAAAATGAAAAAAACATATTTTAAAAAACTCTGAAGGAAAATGAAGACTGGTCATAGAAAAGAAGAAAATATTTGATGACAGAGTTGTACACATGGTATATTAAAAACTCTTACAACTCAAGAATAAAATAACAAAATTTATTTAAAAATTGGGTAAAAGACTTGAACAGACTTTTCAATGAAGAAGACATATGAAGCTAAAGCAATATTGAAAAAAGAATAAAGTAGGAGTCCTTACACTTCCCAATATCAAAACTTACTGTACAACCACAGTAATCAAAACAGCCTGGTACTGGTTCAATGACAGACACACAGAACAATGGAAAAGAATTGAGAACCCAGAACTAAATCTATCCATCGACGGGAAGCTGAATTTCAACAATGGTCAAAGTCCATTTAATGGGGGAAGAAACAGTATTCTTAACAAATATTGCTGGAAAAACAGGATATCTATTTGTAGAAAAATGGATATATACTTCACGCCACACACAAAAACTAACTCAAAATAAATCAAAGACCTAAATGTTAAAGCTGAAACCATAAAGATGCTGGAAGATAACATAATAAGGACAAAACTAGGGAATCTAATTTTGGTCACAAATAGTCTATAAAACACAACTAAACATGAATGAACAACAGAAGATAAATTAGATAACCGGGACTTCCAAAAAATAATATATATATGCTCCCCAAAATACTTTGCCAGAAAAGTGAGAAGATAACCTACTGACTAAGGAAAAATCTTTGGCAATGACATATCTGATAAAAGTCTAAACTATAGAATATATAAAAACCTTCAACGACTCAACAAAAATACAAACAATCCAATCAAAAACTGGAGAAAGAACATGAATAGACACTTCAACAAAGAGGACATTCAGGTGGTCAATGCATGAAAAGATGGTCATCATCAGCCATTGTTGTTGTTAACATCTGGCATCTGTTCTAACTCATAGCAACGCTAAGTACAACAAACACAATGAGAAGCTACCCAGGTCTGTTCAAGCTTCACAACACTGTGATGTTTGAGCTCATCTTTGTAGCCACTGTGTGAATCCATCTCATTGCCTTCCTTTTTGAACTGACCCTCTACTTTACCAAGCATGATGTCCTTCTCCAGGGACTGGTCCATCTGATAACATATGCAAAGTACATGAGATGAAGTCTCAGCATTCTCCTTTCCAAGGAGGATTCTGGCTGTATTTCTTCTAAGACAAATTTGTTTGTTCTTCTAACAATCCATGGTATATTCAATATTTTTTGCTAACACCATAATCCAAATGCATTAATTTTTCAAGTCTTCCCTATGCACTGTCCGGTAATCACATGCACACAAGGTGACTGAAAATACCTTGGCTTGGATCAGCACCCCTTAACCCTCAAAATGATATCTACAGGAACTAATAGAGAGATTTAGCATTG
>NW_006921594.1:28000411-28001812 GCF_000298275.1 Orycteropus afer afer
ATAACAGTTGTTGTTGTTGTTGTTTGCCGTCGAGTCGGCCCCGACTCATACAGTAGATTCTTATTATTTTGGGTGATGGGAAAGGCAATACCCTTTCTGAAATATGGATGAAATCTGTACAACTTGAAAAGGAAAAGGAAGACAATAAGAAGTACGCAAGACTAAGGGACAACTTTGGTAAATGCTACACCATTTATAATTTTGCAACAACAGTATAACAATCAAAAAATATGAGTGTGGTTACATGGGTGGATTATATGTATAGGAAGACATATTTGAGCACATGCATGTGCATGTATTGGTATACCTATACGCACATGTATATTCATGTTTGAATGTGCTCCATTTATATTCATGTATATAATAAACCATATAATGAAGACATCCTAGATATAACCAAATACCTTGTGAGATTGGCTACTGTGTTAAAAGTCTAAGGACCATAGTCTCTTGAGATAACTCTGTCAACTGGCATAATATAGTTCATAAAGATAATGTTCTACATTCTAGTTTGGTGAAGAGCATCTGAGGTTTAAAAGCTTGGGAGCAGCCTTCTAAAATAAAATTATTAGTTTCTACTCATTAGGAGCAAAAGAGAAGTAAGGAAACTAAAGACTCAAAGGAGAAATTAGTCCACAAGACTAATAGCCCACATGAACCATGATCTCCTCTAACTTGATGCCAGAAGAACTATATGATTCTTGACTACCACTATTGCTCGTTCTGACCAGAGAAACAATAGAAGATCCTGGAAAGAATAGGAAAAAAACGTAAAATTAAATTCAAATTCCTAAAAAAGGCTAGATTTATTGGACCTATGGACTAAAGAAACACTCAAAAAGTTTACTCTAAGACACATTTTGAACTTGGAACTGAAGTTCAAGTTCTACCTCCTGGAGATCACCTTTCTGCCGAATAGTAGATTGGCTTATAAAATAAACGATATCATCCATGAATAATGTGCTCCCTTAAACTATGAACTATGTGAGATCAAATGATCAACATTTACCCAAAAGCAAAGATGAGAACTCAAGGAGGGGCAGGGAAGGTAGATCAATGGAATCAGAACAAACAGAATGGAAATAATGAGAATGCTGACACATTGTGATAATAGTAACTAATGTCACAGAACAATTGGTATAAAAATTGCTAAATGGGAACCTAATTTGCTATCTAAATGTTCACCTAAAACACAATACAATATTAAAGAAAGAGGACATATGAATAGTTGACAAGCACATGAAGAGGTGCACAGTATCATCAATCATTGTTGTTGTTGTTATGTGCCGTCAAGTCAGACCCAACTCATAGCAACCCCTCCTTGGGTTTCCGAGGCAGTATCACTATGGAAGTAGATTGCTCCATCTTCCTTCCAAGGAGTGGCTGGTGGGTTTGAACCAC
>NW_006921594.1:28002292-28004279 GCF_000298275.1 Orycteropus afer afer
AGGCAGTATCACTACGGAAGTAGAAAAAGGAATAACAACAACAACGACAACAAAACTTAAAATGCTACATCATAGATAAACCATGAAAGCATTACATTAAGTAAAAGATACCAAATGCAAAAGAATACATATTATATGATTGTACTTATATAGACAGTACAAAAAAATGCACGTTTATAGGGCTAGAGAATGAATCAGAGGTTGTCCTCAGGATAAGGATGAGATCAGAGATGGACAGACATCAGGCTTGAGGCAAATTTTTGGAATGATGAAAATGTTCTAATACTGAAGTACAGTAAGGGGTGCATAATTTCATAAATCAAATATAATTCATTGGATTGTGCACTTAGGATGAATGGAGTTATGATATGTGAATTATACTTCAATAAAGCTACAAAATATGTTCAATTTTTAATTATAATGACCTAAAAGAAGGAACAATATGCCAATAAGAAGTGCATTTACACCAGTATGTGTGTGTGTGTGTGTGTATTATTTTATTTTCTTTCTTAAGGAGAAGACAGGAAGATAATGTTGTTTTGTTGGGATGATGGTAAAAGAATCACATTAGCTGACAGCACTGAGATTGTGATGAAGTTTTAAATGCTTTTTATACCCGTCCCTTTTTCTAGCTTGTCCTTTTTCCTTTTCTATTGCCATCTTTCACACATTCTTGTAACACAAGAAGCCAAGTGCAGTTCAAGGGATGTCACATTATATTTTTAAATAGAAGGGCCAACAGGTTAACCTTTGCACTGGCATTTGAACTCGTCCCTGACAAATAAATCAATCAAGATGAGAATAATATTTGAGCAGATGTGCATCAGCAGCATTTCAAGAAAAAAAGCTACTGTTATGCCATACTGAGAACTAATACTTTTAAAAATGTATTGACATGTAAATGTTTATACTTGTCTGACATTTTTGTTATTGTGCAATGATGCAATAGAGTGTTTTAAATATATATATTTTAGCACAATACATTATATAAAAGATGAGAAAATTTGAAATATCTTACATAGGAGGCCTAAATTTTTTAGTATTCAATATCATCCCTAGGAACAAAAGAGAAAATAAAAAATGTTTGCTTCTAAAATACTTTAATAAAATTGCTTCAAGTTTATTTGTTAAAACCTAGGGGAGGCAATTTAAAAAAGATAAAATGTAAAATTAATTAAATTAAAATAGGAATATAATAGGAAGAAAACTTTGTTCTTCAAAAAAAAAGGATCCAGATGACCTTCTACAAGGCTTCATAAAAGAGATATAATATATATACAAAATGAAAGATATTCAAGCACAGATGAAGAAGAGACTAAAAAAATCTAACTGACAACTACATACAACTATGGCAGCAAATGAAAAAAGCAGGAAAAATATATGACTTTGTAGCAAAGTAGAAATTACCAAAATTTACCACTGACCCAAGAAGTAAAAACTTCAATTCAATATATCAATTACCATGGAAGCAACTGAGAAAGAGGTGAAAGCACTATGACCTTTTAAAAACAGATAATTGCTATGTTATTTAAACTTCCCAGGCCTGAGAAACAGATGGAAACATCTACATTTTGTTTTATAACATCAGCATGATTTTCATAACCAAACGCAATATGATATATCAAAAAGGAAATTATAGCCCAATCCACTAATGGATATGTTTGCAAAACTCTGAGATTTTTGTTAACTAAGTTTAAAGTTGTGAAGCAATAAAAAGACAGTGTCAATCATTTGTAATTCTTCTTTGGTTAAATGTCTACTCAAGTCATTTGCCCTTTTTTTTGTTTGTTTGCTGATTGGGCTGAGTGGGCTGCATGGATTTTTGTTGCTAAATTTTAAGTGTTCTTTATCTATTTTGGATATTAAACAGGTACAAGCACATGCTGAGAGGCTGAACATCATTAGTCTTTATGGAAATGCAAATCAATACCACAATGAGATATAACTTAGCATCAGTGAGACAGCAATGATCAAAAAAAAAAAAAAA
>NW_006921594.1:28004654-28019672 GCF_000298275.1 Orycteropus afer afer
GAAGGCTGGCGGTTCAAACCCACCAGCCACTCCTCGGAAGGAAGGTTGGGCAATCCTACTTCCGTAGTGATACTGCCTCAGAAACCCAAGGAGGGGTCGCCATGAGTCAGGGCTGACTCGACGGCACATAACAACAAAAACAACAGGGAGCTCTGGTGGCATAGTGCTTAGGGCATTTGACTGCTAACCAGAAGCTGGCGGTTCAAACCCACCAACCACTCCTCTGAAGAAAGGTTGGGCAATCTACTTCTTGGGTTTCTGCCGCAGAAACCCAAGGAGGGGTTGCTATGTGTCGGATCCGACATTTCAGCAGTGAGTTTGGTTTGGTTTGGTTTAGAGATTTCTATGTGACTTGGCACCTATTTTTGCCCATCATAGTTTCTGATTTGCTTATTTAATCTACTTCTTATCTCAGAAGAAAAACTGACTCAAGAAACATCCTACACTAATCCTGTTTCATTAACATAATAAAGAGAACCCATTTCCAAATGGGCTTAAAACCATAGGTGTAGAGGTTAGGATTTATAGAAAATATTTTTTGGGACACAATTCCATTCATCACATTGCATCTTTGGCCCCCCAAAATTCCTATCTTTGGTACATGCAAAACACATTCACCTGATCACATCATCCCACAAGTCTTAAATCCACTAGTCTAAAATCTCATCTCTCAATCGTTTTAATAAACTATGGGTGGGATTTTAGGCATATTCCATCCTGGGGCAAAATTCCTCTTCATCTGTGAACTGTGAAATGTGAAATATAGACTACAAGTTATCTGCTTCCAAAGTACAGTGATGGAAAAGGCAAAAGGTAGACATGTCCATTACAGCTGGGAGAAATGAGAGGGAAAGAAGGGATAACAGGCACCAAGCAAGTTGAAAACCCAGAAGAACAATTCATATTAGGTCTAAAGACTGGAAGATAAGCCTCTGTTCTTTGCAGCCACAGGGACAATGGCCCTGCCCTCTAGACTCTGGGGGCTGACCACACTTCTGGATTCTGGGTGGAGGGTCCTTGGCCTTGGGTTTCAGTTCTGCCTTCCAGGTGCACTGGGATGGTAACTGTGCTCCCTTGGACTTGGGCGATGCTGTTCTCGTTCGTCTGTGTGGCAGCCCTATTCCCTCGACCCTGGCAGGTCCTGTTCTTCTGCCCCTTGGGCATGGCATCCCTGCCCCCTCATCTTTGGGCATTGGTCGCACTCCCCTGGTAATCATGAATGACAACCCCACTCTCTGGAATGGAGTTGGTGAAAATATGACTCTTAAATCTAGGAGGCCATGACTCGGTCCTTCGAAACCAATGCAGCCCTGTTTCCCATGCTTTTTCCCAAGAGTTCTCCTGATCTTTTGTAATATAATGGGGTTTACAGGGGAGCTCTGGTAGAATAGTGCCTAAAGCACTTGACTGCTAACCAGAAGGCTGGTGGTTCAAACCTACCAGCCACTCCTCAGAAGGAAGATGGGGCAATCTACCTAATTCCATAATGATACTGTCTCGGAAACCCAAGAAGGGGTCACTATGAGTCAAGTCTGACTCCACGGCACATAACAACAACAACAACAGGGTTTACAGAGTTTGGGAGCATGGGCATATATGAGGTCAGACATTGCTGAACAGACGTTATGTGACACATGAGTGTATACAAAAAATTTGAAGTACGTACAATGGTTCGTAATAACAAATGGATGCTACTTTGCAATGTGTATCAAAATATTATTATTATCATTGCTTTATTATGTTAAAGATGTTTTAGTGTATATCAAAGTGTTTCTTTCATGTTTTTATGCATAGAAAGTAAGCATTGTAAACTATTTACTAAGGCAAACATTTGACTAATATTAGATGTTTACTTGTGTTTTACTGACTACACAAAAGCATTCAATTTTGTGGATCATAACACATTATGGATAACATTGAGAAGAATGGGAATTCCAGAACACTTAATTGTGCTCATGAGGAACCTGTACATAGACCAGGAGGCTGTCATTCAAACACAACAAGTGGATACTGCATGGTTTGAAATCAGGAAGGGTATGCATCTGGGTTGTATCCTATCACCACGTTTATTCAATCTGTATGCTGAACAAATAATCTGAGAAGCTGGACTATATGAAGAAGAGTGTGGTGTCAGGATTGGAGGAAGACTCATTAACTACCTGTTTTATGCAGACGACACAATTTTGTTTGCTGAAAGTGAGCATTGACTGATGAAGATTAAAGACTACAGTATGGATTACAACTCAACATAAAGAAAACTAAAATCCTTACAACGGGAACAATAAGCAGAATCATGATAAATGGAGAAAAGATTGAAGTTGTCAAAGATTTCATATTGCTTGGTTCCACAATCAACACCAGTGGAAGCAGCACTCAAGACATCTGATGATGTATAGCACTGGGCAAATCTGCTGCGAAAGACTGCTTTAACATGGTGCAAAGCAAGGATGTCTCTGAAGACTAAGGTGCGTCTAAACCAGCCACTCCCGGAAGGAAGGTTGGGCAATCCTACTTCCGTAGTGATAACTGCCTCGGAAACCCAAGGAGGGGTCGCTATGAGTCGGGGCCGACTCGATGGCAAATAACAACAACAACAACAACAACCCAAGCCAAGGTATTTTCAGTGGCCTCATATGCATGTGAAAGCTGGACAATGAATAAGGAAGACCGAAGAAGAGTTGATGTTTTTGAGTTGTGATGTTGTCAGAGAAAACTGAAAAGTACCGTGGACTGCCAGAAGAACTAACAAAATATGTCCTGGAAGAAGTGCAGCAGGAATGCTCCTTGGAAGCAAGAATGGCCAAACTTCATTTCACCTACTTTGGTCATGTTGTCAGAAGGGACCATTCCCTGGAGAAGGATATCATGCTTGGTAAAGTGGAGGGTCAATGAAAAAGGGGAAAGCCCTCAACGAGATGGATTGACACAGTGGGTACAACAATGGGCTCAGGTATAGAAAGGATTGTGAGGCTGGCACAGGACGGGGCAGTGTTTTGTTCTGTTGTACAGAGGGTTGCTGTGAGTTGGAGCCGACTTGACAGTCAGTACCCAATAACAACAATAATTCTAACTTACATACAAACTCGACTTAAAGACAGATTTAGAATTGGCACTTGTTCATAATCTGGGATACTGTCTGTATATAACATAGTGTTGGCACATTTTTCAAGTCACATAATGTCCTATTTCACAGAACATATTGTGGACATTAAGTGATGCATGACTGCACATAGAATCCTTCTTTTAGAAGATTACAATTCTGCACTGTGTGATTTTATTCCATTAATATAAAATTCAGGCCAGGATGATTATGGTAGCGTATGTCGAGTTATCTGTTCACGTAAAAAGCCTTCTGCTCTGGAGAGTATGTGCTTTTAAGAGGATTTGGAAATAGTCCAATCTCTTTTGCTGATTCGGGTGTCTGCATAGCGAATTCGGAAAGACAATGTTGGTACTGCTAGATTTTTATCTTAATCTTCACATGGATCCTTTTATTACTTAATGTCCCTCTGGAATGGGCCAGAAAGAAATGCCAGAGTGTCTGTTTCTTTTCTTTTTTTTCCTTTTTTCACTGCTCATATGTATAATACACTTACACACAGCAGGTTTTAATTCATCTCTTTGAAAGAAGAGCCTTAAAAATGAACTGTGCTTTTTAATTAGACACACTATCTTTAATATTGGGAGCTCTGGTAGCATAGTGGCTAAGACACTTGCCTGCTAACCAGACGGCTGGCAGTTCAAACCCACCAGCCACTCCTCGGAAGGAAGGTTGGGCAATCCTACTTCCGTAGTGATACTGCCTCGGAAACCCAAGGAGGGGTCGCTATGAGTCGGGGCCGACTCAACGGCACATAACAGCAACAACAACATCTTTAATATTACTTATGTTTGTGTATATATAGTATGTATGTGTATGTATTACATTATCTATACTATACTGTTACTGCTTTTAGGTGCCATTGGGTGGTTTTGACTCATAGCATCCAAAATGTGACAGAATAGAACTGTCTCATCAGGTTTTCAGGAGCTCCGGTAGTGCAGTGTCTAAGGCACTTGACTGCTAACCAGAAGGCTGGCAGTTCAAACCCACCAGCCACTCCCCAGAAGGAAAGTTGGGCAATCTACTTCTGTAGTGATACTGCCTCAGAAACCCAAGGAGGGGTCACTATGAGTTGGGTCCAACTCGACAGCAAGTAACAACAACAGCAACAATCTTTATCGGAGCAGGTCACCCATGGAGCCAATGGGTGGGTTTGAACTGCCATCCTTTCCATTGGCAGCTGAGTGTTTAACCATTGCACCATCACACCCCCTCATATATACTATACCAAAACCAAATCCACAGCCATAGAGTCAATTCTGACTTGTAGCAAACCTTTAGGGCAGAGAAGAACTGCCTCAAAAGGTTTCCAAGGTAGTAAATCTTTAGGGAAGCAGATTGCTACATCTTTCTCCCCAGAGCAGCTGGTGGGTTCAAATTGCCGACCTTTTGGTTAGCAGCTGATAACTTCCGGGATCCCCCATATATACTACATATTTTATTCATGTATTTATGTATCTGTCCCCAAACCTCTGGAGGTGGGGTCTCAAAAGCCTCTTTTTATTTTTCAGTTTTGATAGAAAATTTCTAACATAATAAACATGATTACCTCAAGAGAGAGGTAGGTAAAGGCAGTATATGGGAGTTAAATAGACATAAAACATGAGCCTGATTTATAAATTGAGGATTCAAGAAAAGATCTACACAAGGTTACAGTTTAAATACTGGTTAAATATGAAGCTCTACTCCAGGAGTCTTTATAGAAAATTCTGCAGTCCTAAATATCAGCCAATAAATTTCTGTAATTAGAAACTGAACCACCAAATTTAATTTCACATAGACATCTGACTATTTTCACAAGGGATGTATTTACATAGAATGATAGCATAACACATTTTTCTTAAAATAATAGGTAAAAATGTTTGCACCTGATTGTATTCCCCACCTCTACCCCCACCAACTAGGTTGTACATTCTTATAAAATTTTCCTGATTTTAAAATGTCAGGACATATCTAAGGGGTAGATTCTGGTCTTAGAAACATAAAGGGTTCTTTAGAGTTTACTTCATATAATCTCTTCTTTTCCCTTTTGTACTCTGCATACTTAACACTCACATGCTAATGTTAGCACTAATGCCTCAGGCCTAAATAGCAATAATTACTAGATGACATACTGGCTTCTATTTAAGTTGACAACTCAATAACTTGACATATGCATTACATCTCTATTACACTGGAATCCAAATGGCACTTTATAAAGCATTCTTTTTATATTTAGTTCACCAACTGATCTGACTGGAGCTGTGCTCATCATGTGCCTATTAAAGACTAGTGAATGTGTCATTATTTCTAAGTCCTGCCAGTGGCAGATAATGGAATCATGGAACGCTGTACTTATAGAGAAATTTGAGCGTTGTGATAATATGTATTTCTTGGACAAGTAAAAGACAGACAGTTTTACTTTTTTTTTTAAATATGTAGTGTGCAATATTAAAGAGTCATAAGCATCACATGCCATAGTTAAGAAATTCAGCACGGGATATAAGGTGTAACTTTCTGAGGTCTCCATACTTCTAAAAGATCGCTAATAAACAAACTCACTTCAGAAATTATTATTTATGAATTTTAGACATTTTTGTTACTGTGGTATCCTAATTAGTGAAATAAAATAAAAAAAAAACTCACTGTCGTCCAGTCAGACCCAACTCACAGTGACCCCCCCCTTGGGTTTCTGAGGCAGTATCAATACGGAAGTAGACTGCCCTATCTTCCTTCCGAAGAGTGGCTGGTGGGTTTGAACTGCCAGCCTTCTGGTTAGCAGTCAAATGCCTTAGACACTATGCCACCAGAGCTCTCAATTAGTGAAAATGTAGAGCATAATAATTGTAAAACACTTCTATTCTTGTTACCTAAACCTTTCACAGTCTTGAAATTTTCAATCCATTTTAGAGCATAATTATAACTAAACTTTAAAAGATAACTGTTGCTTCTTCTCCACTCCCATCTCCTGTGTTATTTTCTCTTTCAAAATCATTAGTCAAGGATAGTAATGTCAGCAGGCATAGGGTGTAGTGAAAATAGTGTGTTGGAGTGAGGCACTGAGGGTGGCTGGTAATGGCAGCCCATGCAAAGATGGTGTGTCATAGCAAATGTGTGCTGGCAATCTTGGGAGATTGACCACAAAAGGGGATTTAGCAAATCTGAAAATATATTAATAATAATGAAAGCCAGTTTTCTCACTGAGAGAGAATGGACGTAGAAATATGCAAAGATGGGCACAGCAGTATGCAGTCAATAAAAAGCACACCTAGTGTCTATTTGACTTTTCAGCTTCTAAATACCACTTTTCGTTAAAAAAGACAAGGGCCTTTGGATAAATAACTGATTTCAGATCTGGGGCAAAGAAAATATAAAATGAACCCGGAACATCTTGTGCCAGCAAGGAAGGATTAAAAGAGAAATGGTAGTATGACAACAGCACTCAGAAGCTAGTTTGAAGGAACTTCCACTGACCAAATGTAGGACTGTTTAACCATTGAATTGTACAATGGCATTAAAAAACTGTAATTCATTGAATAAAATAGGTATCAGTGAGTCCAAAACAGAAAAGAGAACCCAAAGTCATTGCCAACGAGTCAATTCTGACTCATCACAATCCTACAGGTCACAGTAGAACTGCCCCCATAGGGTTTCCAAGGCTGTAAATCTTTATGGAAGCAGATTGCCTCATCTTTCTCCTGCAGGGTGGCTGGTGGTTCGGACTGTCGACCTTTTGTTTAGCAGCCCAATGCTTTAAGCACAATGCCACCAGAACTCCTTTCAATGAAACCACACTGGTATAAATAAGCAAATGATTAAATAAAAGGGAAGAAGTAACACACATAGAGGAGCCCTGGCAGAGCAATTGTTAAGTGCCCAACTGCTAACGGAAAGGTTGGTTGTTTGAACCCACCAGTGACCTCCGCAGGAGGAGAGACCTAGTGATTGGCTCCTGTAAATATCACAGACTAGGAAACCATATGAGGCAATTCTACTCTGTCAGATATGGTCACTACAAATCCAAAATGGCTCAGCCCACAACAACACACGTGGAAGGAATCAAAGTCACTATACAGCACCATCCCACTCACAATTAATTCAGGCAAGGAACATCAATAGCTGATAAAACTGGAAGGTGAAAGTGTGATGAGGATTTGGATATACAAATTGCTTCAAAGTATCTCCATACAACATATGTATTAAATACAGAGTTAAAAATATGGAGGAAAAAAAAAACAAAACTGGCAGACATAATCTTGAGTGACCAAAGTTAATACAACTGTACTAGGACCAAAAACATTGTGTACCACCTGATAGAATGTAATGAAAAAACACAGTTATCACTTCCATGATCCTTCTGCCAAAGAAGGATAACCTGGGTCTACTCATGAGAAGTATTGCATTGGATGAATCTGCTGCAAAAGACCTCTTTAAAGTGTTTAAGAGCAAAGATGTCACTTTGAAAACTGTGTCTGCCCAAGCCATGGGTATTTTCAATAACCTCATATGCATGTGAGAGCTGGGCAATGAATAAAGAAAACCACAAAAGAATTGATGCGTTTGAATTAGGGTACTGGCTAAGAATACTGACTATACCATGGACCACCAAAGGAACAAACAAATCTGTCTTGGATGAAGTACAGCTAGAATGATCCTTAGAATTGAGAACAGCCATATTTGCTTCTTATACTTTGGTCATGTTATCAGGGGGGACCATTCCCTGGGGAAGGGTATCAGGCTTGGTAAAGTAGAGGGTCAGTAAAAAAGGGTAAGACCCTCAACAAAATGGATTGACACATGGTTGCAAAGATGGCTCAAGCATAGCAACAATTACAAGGATGGCGCAGGACTTGGCAGTGTTTTGTTCTGTTTTACACAGTGTCACTATGAGTCAAAACCTACTCAAAGGCTCCTAACAATAGCAACTCATGGGGAAACATCAAACAAATACAAATTGAGAAAGAGTCTACAAAATGACAGCCCTGTAATCTTGAGAAAAATGAAGGTTATGAAACTAAGGAAAGACTGAGAAGGTTCCCAAATGAATAAAAGACTATAAAGATGTGCTAACTGGGTACATGTGTGATCTAAATCCTTTTTATTATTAAGCATATGATTGAGACAAAGCTTTAAAAGAGCCTGTGGGTGAGTGGTACACAGAAATTCTTTGCTAATTTTAAGATATTTGAAATTATTTCAAAATCAATTAACATTTTAAAACCAATATATATATATTCCTTTTCCTCTCTAAATGATTTTTTCAACAAAAATCTTCTGTCACTTTCTTTCTGACCCGTTTCACAGCCTGACACGCAATTCAGGGCTTGCCTAATTTCCAGCATATGCTCACATCGAAACTTCCCATGACATACTAATAGAGATATAAGATCAGCAACTCTGGGAGGAGTGCTTTTGAACTTTCCTTTTATTTCCTTTGACCTGGACACCTGCATCCTGGATGGTATCTCCCTAAGTTCGTCATGACAGTACAGTAGGAAATGGCAATCTTATCGAACTTCCTGCAACTCCTGCTTTCCCAAGGACAAACCCTAGTAAAGCAAAGTTCCCTTTACCCAGTCTGTCTCTCAGTGTTCTCTAAAAATGAATTTGTTAACAGATACCCTGAAGGGATGGTAGTTCTGTGGCAGAAGACAACACCATATCCATATTTATTAACTACCCTTCAACACAGTAGTAATTTCCCTTGAGATCTGCCCTCACAAACAGCATAATATAATGTCTATACTTCACATAAGACATATCATTAACTGCAGAACTATCTATCATGTGGTTTGCCTCATTGTGTTCCTTTTTTTTTTTTTTTTTTTGCTGATGTCAAATGAACACAGACTTTCCCTGAATGAAATAAACAGAACACCACAAAGAATTAGGACAGAAGGGATAGTTCATGTACCTCATTGAAAGTAAGAAGAAAGCAGGATGAGGTCAAGGAAATAAACAGGGTTAAAGGACACAATAGGGCTGAATATTGCAAAGGGACTGATGGGAATTTAGATGTCTGTATGTATGAATCAACAAAGCAGAGAAGACAACACATTTGCTTATGCTGACAGACTGAAATTGACCAGTGAAACAGCCATACAATAGTTTGAAAATTATCAAAATGGATCTCAATGACAGGTGTCAAAAGATCACTGGTTTCCCCTAAAAGCTCTGTGGGCACATTGTTTCACTATTTTAAATTCCTGGTAATTCCATAAATATCTATTTACTGCCTACTATTTTCAAAGCACCATTGGAGATCATCAACAGATTCAAGGCTGAATGTAATCTAATCCCTGTCATCAGGAAGCCAAAATGTATTTGATGGCATTACTATGTTAGAAAGCAGAAAAATGGTGGAAATATATGCTCTGAAAGTTACAAACAAAGAATAATATAAACTCAGAAGAGCAGGAGATCACATCTAGTTGCGAAAATCTATACTTTCACAGAGGTAGTACAGTTTTACTGGACACTGAAGGGCAGAGGAGCTTTTGACAAGCAGAGAAGATGAGACTTATTCAACATGGGAGCAAGAGCATAACCCAAATCATAAAGACAGAAAAGTATATAAACTATTTGGGGAGGATCACATGATTGTTTAATTAAAAAAACATAGGGTACAAGTATGGTTGAATAGCTTAGATGGAGTTTGTACTTTATTTTATTAACAGTTGGCGTTCTTTAAAACTTTTAGTAAAATCTAGATTTCATTTTAGACAGAATCTAGCTCTGGTAGCGTAGTGGCTAAGGCACTTGCCTGCTAACCAGAAGGCTGGTGGTTCATACCCACCAGCCACTCCTCGGAAGGAAGGTTGGGCAATCCTACTTCCGTAGTGATGCTGCCTCGGAAACCCAAGGAGGGGTCGCTAGGAGTCAAGTCTGACTCGACGGCACATAACAACAACAACAACAACAACAACAACAACAATGGTGGTGTAGTGCCTAAGGCATTTGACTGCTAACCAGAAGCCTGGCAGTTCTTCCATAGTGATACTGTCTCGGAAACCCAAGGAGGGGTCACTATGAGTCAGATCCGACTCCACAGTATGAGTTTGGCCAAAGTAATCAGATATGGTGATGAGGAGAAGGAAGAAGTTATCTGCAAGGAAGTGATCAAAGGGCCCCATTGCTGTACACTTTGGGATGAAAGTGGTAAATAAGCCTTACCCAGTTTGGAGATACCTGGAAGTGTCAATTATCTATTTGAGACAAAATTGTTAATTGCCATCAAGGAGCACCAATTTGCTTTGACAATTCTAGCCCATGTACTGAGAAAAAGAAGATTCATAGAAGAAGTCATCATATTCTTTCACTTAAGCTGTTTAGAGGACTACAGTATATCACTGTAGAGAGAGGAGAGGTTAGAGATCTGGATTTAAGAGTAATCGACATAGAGATTAGATGAAGACACCAAAAGGACTAAAGAGAGAGGAATCTTTCCCTGATCCATTAATCAGATAGAGGGGTCCTTCCAATATATCTCCATAGTAATATGCAGATCCCCTATCATAGCACTTAACTACATCATACACACATACATATTTGTGTAATGTGTATATATATATATATATATATATATATATATATATATATATATATCTTTGTTGCTGTTAGTTCCTTCCAGTTGATTCCAGCTCCTGGCAGACTTACATGTGCAGAGTTCAACTGCTCCCTAGTGTGGCCAAGGCAGTGATCATTCAGAAGCAGATTGTCAGGCCTGTCCTCAGAAGAGGACTTGGTGCCTTTGAACTGCCAACCTTTCAGTTAGTAGCATTTGACTGCCCCACCCAGCAACTGACTCTAACACTCTCGATAGCCAAATAGACATATCCATTATGTGCACACCATACACACACTTGTGTGTTACTTGTGTGTGGTTCTGGAAGCTATGCCACCATTATCTGAAATATAGCACATTCACCTATAGAGGACACATTTCAGCAGAGCTACCAGACTAAGACAAACTAGGAAGAAAGGCCTGATAAACTACTTGTGAAAATTAGACAATGACAATCTTCTGGATCACCACAGAACACTGTCCAGCTCCCTTGCTTTGGACACTTCCTCAAGAGGGAACAATCACAGGAGTAGGGCATGATGTTTGGTGAAGCAGAGGGCCAATGAAGGGGAAGGAGAGTCAGAGAGATGGATTGTCACAACAGCCACAACATGTTGCTGATCACAAGGATAACACAGGACCAGACAATGTTTCTTTCTATTGTACATAAGGTCACCATCAATTGGACTCACCTAATGGCAGCTGTCATCCATCTATCGATCGATCTGTCTATCTATCTATCTATCTATCCATCTATCTATCTGTCTGTATGTAATATTGCTACATTTTTTTTACAATGAATAGACCAGCTGTAATTTTAATATTTTATTTTCTTTAACTACCTGCCCCCCCCCCTTTTTTTTTACTATATGGTAAGCCAAGTTCTTCTAGATCTGAATTCCCTTGAAAATTACTACAAGGAGTAATATTGTAAATATTCCCTATGTGTTCCGTCTGAGTTTGTATTTTCCAAAGAGAACTGATATTTATTGAACTAATCATATGTATCTGATATTGTGGTAGGAACTTAACATGTAATGTGTTATGTTAATTCTAAGAATGAATTTATGAAGTAGTTATTGTTAGTCACATTTTATGGGGTCAGAGAGAATATATAACTTTTCCATAGTTACACATCTAGTAAAATGCTAAATGAATATTTGAACCTTTACCAAAGCTAACTCCAAAAGCCTCTGGTCATTTTTACTACATAACATTGACTTCAGAGATGTAATTTTAAGACTGGTAAGAGGAAAATGAGGAAAAGTGCAGTGTGATTAAAGTGAAGAGAAAAAATCAGTTCAGAAAAGTGGGGTTGATTTGTCAACAATGTCAAATGCTGAGGATCAATCAAATAGGATAAAATCATAAGATCAGATAAGTAAAAGTCAGTATTTACTTACATAAAATTGCTTTCAATAGACATAAGAACTGGTAAGAGACCATAAGGCTTTGAGTAAAAAGTGACAAGAAAGAAGCAAAATAGGCCACTGCTGTTAGAACTGCATTTGTAAAAGGAAAGAGAGATGGGGCTCAGGAGAAATTGGGGATCAAGTCATTTTAGACTTTCATCTAGAACAATAATATGTACTTCTGATGAATGCTTACTACTTGCTAGACTGTGTGCTAAGTGCTTTACATGCATTATTTCATATTCACAAGAAGTCAGAGATTTTACAGATAAGAAGATCCATCCCTATTGTATATCTGCAGGAAAACTTCCTTACTTGATCTATGCATAAGAAAAAAAAAGTATTTTCACAATGAAAAGTTAAAACAAATTCAAAGATCCTAGGAAGGCATTAGAGTCAAATACCACATGATTCCAGCTTCGTTTCTGTAAGTACCTAAGTAACAGAGTCATTTCAAACATTTCTCTTGAAAGAACATTTATAAAAATTCCCCATGTTTGGACTAAGTTTAAATTGTAGAAACTATTGATAAACAAATCCAGATCTAAAGAAGAAATATATTGCCATCAATCTGTGGGTTCTGTTATTTTTGAAATCACATTGAATTTCCTTCTCCTCCCCAAAATATATGATGCTCAGAACCAGACTACAACTGATAATGGTATGCAGCCCTCTGTGATATATGATTTCAGTAAA
This sequence comes from Orycteropus afer afer, assembly GCF_000298275.1. Lineage (NCBI taxonomy): Eukaryota > Metazoa > Chordata > Mammalia > Tubulidentata > Orycteropodidae > Orycteropus > Orycteropus afer. The sequence continues at coordinate 28,017,409 of NW_006921594.1, forward strand.
TAATTTAATTTTGGTGCTAACTTGGCTTTAAATTTCCCCCCAATTAGAGATATGTTCCACTGGGTTACAACTGCTGCTTTTTGGAGTCAAATATCCCTGAGAGAATAACACATAAAACTACTGTAAAACTTATCAACTCCTGTACACATTTGCAGAGAAAGAGGAAATTTAAAAGGAGTGCTGGTGGTGTAGTGGTTAAGGTATTTGGCTGTTAACCAGAAGATCAGTAGTTCAAACCCAATAGCTACTCCATAGAAGAAGGATGAGGCAGTCTGGTTCTATAAAAATTTTTAGTCTTGGAAACCCAATGGGGGGTCACTGTGAGTCAGAATCAACTCAATGGTTTTGTTTTGATTTTGGTAAGGAAATAAAAGTCAGTTTAGATGGAGACTAGAAAGAGTCCCCAATTTAGGGTGTAAAATGTCATTTTCTTTGGTAATATGTACAGGAGGACCAAAACCCAAGCATCAGAATCAAGAGTCCCTGAGAAAGTCTGAAAGTAAGAGTGAGGGTACAGGTTGCCTAGAGAATATAAGAGAAACCATACAAGGAGCAGAAAGTGGGCAAAATAAAAAAGAAAATAAACCTGACAATATTTCAATTTTTGCCTAAGCCCAACCTCTATAGTACCTCTGTCATACTAAAACTTTAAGAACTGATAAGGAGAGCATACCTGTTACCTCTTCCTCATGCCATCAGTGTCTTAACAAGGTTTTGTTGTCCATGCTGTCTACTATTAAATATTTTGTGGGTCATTATCTTTAGAAATTTAAATAAAAATGTTCTAAAACTGCTCTCAAATGCAGTAACAATACAGAAAAACTTGTAAGCCTTATAAAGCAACAGTTGTCATTAAAAAAAACATGGCTTACATAGGGATTCATGAAGTAAATACTGTATTCCATCTGGATAAAACATTTTCTTTCCCTTTCTGGTTTTCTTGGTTTATATGTATCTCTTGTCAGTATGACAGTATACTGACCTAGTATGAGTAAGTATTTGGGTACTCAATGTTTTCAGAGAACACTTGTTCATAAGTGAAAGGAAAGAAGAAAGCTGTTATACATTCTCCACAAATAAGCAACCCTGCTCAAAACTCAGATTCACCTTGAAAGAGAAATGCTTGCTACATACACACACACACACACACACACAAACACATGATTCCCAATGCTATGCTTTACATAGTCTGTGTCTGAAGAGAAAAATAACAACATAGAGAAGGAAATATATTTTTTCTTTCTATTGGCCATGGTTTTCTCTGGGCACTTAGTTTATTAACTGTAGCTCTTGAAAGCAGTGCTAATTTTTGGAAGAAATGAAACATGGAAAAAAATGTAATGAAAACAAAATTGAATAAGGCTGTCAAGTGCCAAAAAACAGCAAATTCAACAGAGTTTGTCTTTAAAAATGTAATCATAATATCCTGGGTTTGATCATAAATTAGAATCTACTCAATTCTCCTTTTGAGTAAGCCAGGGCAAATTTAAGTATAGGGCATTTCTGGGAAAAAAAGAAAAAAAAATCAGTAATGGAAAACTCAGGTTAATGTTTATTCCCTACTCTTTTTTTCCAAAAAAAAAAAAAAAAACCAAAACAAAACAAAAAACATTCATTTTTACACTGGTTTGAAGCAGTTTACAAGTTATTAATAGTAATAGCTGCCACTGATGTGTGGTAATTACTCTGTCAGGCATCATGTGAAGGAACTTAACTACACATGAATTACCATGATATTTCTTCAAGTAAGCTGAAATGTATATGAGTTTCATTTGTGAGAAGGAGTTTGTTCAACTACAGAAGAATGTAAAACAGTTTGGAAAAAAGTTGTTTCAAAAAATTCTTTTAAAGAATTTGAAAAAATTACTTTCATTTTAGCAAGGCTGGTTTTAACCAGTTTTTTCTTTTGCTTTATTTTTTCAGATTTCATTACTTGATTGAAATTTTGGAATAACTGTAGATTGTAAAGTTCGTAGAGTAGTAACACTATAATGATTTTCCATGGAAGAAATCAGCTTCCACTGTATTTTCCATATTCTACTTACATTTTCCATATGTTGTCATCATATTTGAGGAAGAAAACAGTAGAAACATATATGTAGGAGTTTGGGGACTTGATTAGCTATTTGTTGTTGTGTTGTTATGTGCTGTCCTTCAATGGCACATCACCACCACCACTATCACCACCAAGTATACTTCTCCCTTCCAAATAACTCTTGAGTCCCTCCAGTTGACAAACTGCAACCAGGAACTATGCAGAGAAG
>NW_006921594.1:28020514-28024902 GCF_000298275.1 Orycteropus afer afer
GGGTCCGACTCAACGGCACATAACAACAACAACAACAACAACAATGCTATGCTACTGAGGGGAAACCCAGGAAAGGGGAGGCAGACAGGCCCCACACCCAGATGCAGGAAATGGGGCAAGAGCCGAGGATAGGCCAGAGCCACAGTAATCCAGGTAAGGGGAGGCAGACAGGCCCCACACCAGAGGCGGGAAGCAGGGGGGAAAAGCCAGGGATGACAGAGCCATGTGATCCAGGTAAGGGGAGGGCAGAGAGGTTTCAAACAGCTAAGGGAGACAAACTTGTCTGTCAGTTTGTCCTACTGTGGTGTCTTGCGTGTTGCTGTGAGCCTTGAGGCTGTGCCACCAGTGTCTCTAATGCCAGCAGTACAGTTGTACATGGTCTACAGGTTTCAACACAGCTTACAGACTGAGACAGACAAGGAAGAAGGAAGAGGCCATCCACTTCTCAAAGAATTGTCCAGGGAAAACCTTATGAATAGTAGATAAACACTGTCTAATACATTACTGGACAACTTTATGATTAGCCCTGAAGCATTGTCCAGTACAGTGCAGGAAGACAAGCCCCTTAGGTTGGAAGGAACTCAAAATACTAGTGGGAAAGAGCTACATCATCAGAATAGAACAAACCTTAACGATATGGATAAAGTAAAGTTTTCAGGACTGCACTGTGCTGACATGGCATGACTCAATTTGTGTGTCATTGAGTCCCTCTGACTCATAGTGACCCCTATGCACAACAGAATGAAAAGTTGCCTAGTCCTGTGCCATCCTAACAATCGTTGCCATGGGTAAGATCATTGTTGCAGCCACTGTATCAATCCACCATTGATGGTCTTCCTCTCTTTTACTGACTCTCTACCTTACCAAGCATGATGTCCTTTCCAGGGACTGGTCCTACCTGCTAACGTTTCCAAAATAAGCAAGACAAAGTCTTCTTCCTTTCTAAGGCTGGCTGTACGCTTAGAAGAGAGATCTGTTCATTTTTCTGGCAGTCCCTGATTTATTCAATACTCTTTGCCAACATAGTAATTCAAACGCATGAGTTTTTCTTCAGTTTTTTTCATTCATTGTTGAGTATTGCATGCATATGAGATAAATGAAAATATCATGGTTTGGGTCAGGAACACGTTAGTCCTCAAAATGATATATCTACTTTTGAACACTTTCAGGAAGTTGTTTAAAACAGATATGACCAATGCAAATGTCATTTGATTTCTTGACTGCTGCTTCCATGAGTGTTGATTTTGGATTCAAGCAAAATGAAATCCTTGATAACATCAATCTTTTCTTGTTTGTTTGTTTGTTATAATGTAGTATATTGCTCCAGTTGTGAGAATTTTTGTTTTCTTTATGTTGAGGTATAATCTATAGTGAAAGGTGTAGTCTTTGATCTTCATCACTAAGTGCTTCAAGTCCTCTTCACCGTCATCAAGCAAGGTTGTGTCATCTGCGTATTGCAAGTTGTTATTGAGTCTTTCTCCAATCCTGATGCTGCATTCTTCTTCATATAATCCAGCCTCTTCAATTATTTCCTCAGCATAAAGACTGAATAAATATGATGAAAGGATACAACCTTGATGCACATTTTCCCTGATTTTAAATCATGAAGTACCCCCTTGTTCTGTTAAAATGACTGCCTCTTGGTCTATGTGCAAGTTCTGCATGAGAACAATTGAGTGTTCTGGAATTCCCTTTCTTTGCAGTGTCATCCATAATTTGTCATGATCCACACAGCCAAATTTCTTTGCATAGTGAATAAAACACAGGTCATCATCTTTCTGGTATTCTCTGCTTTCAGTCAAGATCCATCAGGCATCAGCAATGCTATTCCTCATTCCACTTCCTATTCTGAATCCAGCTTGAGTTTCTGGCAGTTTGAAAACTGTTGTTGTTGTTGTTGTTGTTATTTGCCGTCGAGTCGGTCCCGACTCATAGCGACCCCTCCTTGGGTTTCCGAGGCAGTATCACTACGGAAGTAGGATTGCCCAACCTTCCTTCCGAGGAGTGGCTGGTGGGTTTGAACCGCCAGCCTTCTGGTTAGCAGTCAAGTGCCTTAGCCACTATGCTACCACTACACAACTTAAATGTTTTACAGATTCAATAAAGACCTCTGAAGCTGAGTTGAATTGTAACTTAATTCCCCACCCCTTCTATAACCATCCCCCATCCAGATTGGAGACAGATAAGTGGTTACTGATAACTTGTTTCCTTAGTTGTCTTTCAGAAACCCAGCCAAGGCCAACTTGAAATCAGTTAAAACCAGCTCAGATCTGTTTTGGCCCATGGCCATGCTCAGTGAGACAAATAAGAACAAAGTTGCTCAGAACTAACATCTCCCCTTCTGGCTAAGCCCCAATCAGCTGATGAAAGGAAGTCATTGTAACTCATCCTGTGCATAAGTGCACTACATTAAAAATTGACTGTCCCTTTAAACTGAGGCAAAGGAAACCTCAGCCCTCTCCAGCCAATTCATGCCCAAATTCCTGAGATTTGTATGAATATGTATAGACCCCTTTCCTGAGCTTCACAAAAGCTATACTACAACCCCCACTCAGGGAGTCAGATTTGGGTACTGGTCCCTATCTCCTTACCATGTGCATGATAATAAATGACCTTTCTCACCTCTCAAGTATGCAGGGTGTTTGAACTTATTGGGCTTAATTGCTCATGGGGCAGGGACTCACCTTAGTCTGACTTCACTTCTGACTTAATTTTTAAAAAATAAAACAATTTGAAAGATATCATTTTAAAGAAGATTATGTGCCAGATATGGGTTATTTTCAGGTTATAAAATACACATGACACCTCTTCATCTTTTCAAGCCTAACAAAAATATTGCCAAGCAGATGAACAGTTACAATGCCTGGGAAATGTTTAAAGTACCACCCTTAGAATTACAGATTGTTCTCCAATATCTATCTCTTTCTCTCAAAAGAGCAACAATTTTACAAAAATGGCACATCTTGCTCTATTTTTTTTCATGTACTTCCTAGGTCCTAAACATAATTTTTTTTCCCTTTTACTTGTACTTCTTATACATAGAATTTGGACAATTTGTCATTTTCCACCAAGTCATGCTACTTTTAAAAAAATATTTATATGGGGATCTTGAGTGTTAAAGGTTGTGATGAAAATCAATCTTAATGGGAAATTGGTGAGTTCATTTACAACCAGGAAACCATTAAGGAAAGTATATTTTAAGAAATCCCATTTGGTCATATGTCAGTACCAGTCCAGTGATTAAATCACAGTTTACGTAACCAGCAGAAATAATAATAACATGCTTTTATATATTCATGGCCCACTGCCACTGCACCCCAGGCTATGATCTTATCAACTTTTGCAAACAGATCAGGGTCAGATATGATCTACATTTAGATGGAAGAATTCCAAGAAAAACCCAGGTGCTACAGGAAGTGATAGAAGTGATACAGTAAGTGATGATCTTTCTCTGAATCACCTCTAGACCAATTACTCAGCAAGGGGCACGGGAGCAGTGCTGTGTGATGGCCTGTCACAAAAAAGTTCTCTAAGGTGCATGGTTTCTTACACTCAAATTAAAGATTTTTACAAACTGCCAATTTATTATATATTCTAGGCAAAATTTTTACATAAAATTTCATGCTTCTTTGCTTATTTTCTCCATGTCTAATAACAGTTATAAAACTGCTACCAATTTAAAGAATTTTAGCTCTGAGGACTTCTAAGGTTCTGCAAAAATCCTTAGGGATCATTTGACTGAAGTCTTAAATTTATATTTGAAAAAGAGATAGTTTACATGAGTTGCATAATGGGTACTTGGGACTTAGCCTTGTTTTCAGCCATTTAATTCAGCTGTCTTGTTCTCACTGCTTTTCTTTTATTTCCACTGTATTCTGTGATGTTAAAAATTTATTCCTTTTTAATTCCAAACAGTTTTGTAGTCAATGAATGAACATATAGCTCACTTTTAGTCCATCGATATAAAAGATTGACTATGCTTTTCTTCTCTTTTTTACATTCCTTCCCTTTTCTTTCTTTTCTCTCTCTCACTCTCACTCTTGTATTTAACAGACTTATAGCAAATGTAAAGAGCTCTGGTGGCACAGTGCCTAAGGCATTTGACTGCTAACCAGAAGGCTAGCGATTCAAACCTACCAGCCACTCTATGAAAGGAAAACTTGACAGTTTATTTCCATAAAGATTTACCACCTCAGAAACCAAAAGGGGGTTGCTATGAGTTGGAATCATGATGGCAGTGGGTTTGGTTTCATTTTTTTACAACAAACATATTCCAGATTTTTTGCATAAGCTTCAGATTTCCAATAATACCACCAATAATTTCCAAATATTAATTAATTCTACAAGAAAGAAAGATAACTTTTTCCATTTACTTTTTTTTTTTTTTT
>NW_006921594.1:28031677-28032579 GCF_000298275.1 Orycteropus afer afer
CAGTAGGTTTTAAGATCCAGGAGTGTGAGACCTCCTACTTTGTTCTTCTTCTTCAATAATGCTTTCCTTATCTGAGGTCTCTTTCTTCTCCATATAAAGTAGTGATTGGTAAACAAGGTTTATTTTTTAAAATAATTTACTTTATTTCTGTTAGTTTTGAGAATACTTACAGCAGAACATATATCTATTCAACAATTTCTACATATACACTTCAGTGACATTGATTACATTCTTCAAGTTGTACATTCTCACCATTATTTTCTGAGTTGTCTCTCCTCCATTAATATAAACTCAGTGCCTCCTAGGTTTCCTATTACTCTTTCAGGTTGCTGTTGTCAACTTAACTCCATACAGATAGATCTTAATAGAGCACAGTGTTCACGGCAGACATTCTTTACTATTTAAGCTAAACTATTGTGTTGTTTTAAGATTTCTGGGGATATTTTTAGTTTAAGGTTTAAAGATTATCTTAGGGAAATTTATACAATGATGAAAGTAAACAAATAACTAGCTGATGAGGTTCCTTCTTATGTACAACCAAACACCTTAAGAGATTTGGTTTCTTGGTTTGGAGGTTGAGGGTCATGGATTCATGGACATACCAGTTAATTGGTTTAATATCAGATTTAGTGCATCGGTTTTACCTCCTAGTTCATTGTGTAGTGCCTGGGGTTTTAAAAGCTTGCAAGTGGTCATCCAAGATATAACAATTGGTCTCCATTCTGGAATAACAGCACAAGGAGGGGAGTCAGGAAGAGAAGGAAATGTAATGTATGGCTTAATATCAATAACTACCTCCTTTGCCACATGATCAGAAGAACTGCCAAGTGCCTGGCTATAATTACTGAACGTTTTGATCAAAGATTCTATAGAAAAATCCTGATCAAAAGGGGGAAATGGGG
>NW_006921594.1:28033529-28041387 GCF_000298275.1 Orycteropus afer afer
TTGAGACACTGGGGAGGTTTGAAACATATCCCAGCCACTCGTGGAGCATTTGGAGTTTCACATTTTGAAGCCTAGAGATGATAAACTGAGTTAGAAGATTTAAGGTAGTGGGTCCTAGGGCCAGGGTGACAATAAAAAATTATTAGCAGAACTACCAAAGGGAGGAACAGGGACAAAGGAGCCTGCGGGAAGTGTTACTTCTTAGCTTAGTTATTTCTTCCCTTACTTTTTATCTTATCTTATCTTACAACTAATTTTCCCATGGGAATACACCTACTCCTACACTCACAAATACCTATCAGAATAATGGATAGGATAGTAAGTATAATGTGTATTCTGATGTATAGGCTGATTAAGAAAATCACTTATCTGGAGAAGAATAAAGCCTAACTTACCAAGAAAATCTCTTCCCATAAGGGGAATGGGCACTTCCGATATTAAAAGGAATTGGTGAGAGATAAGAATTCCCTCCCAACTACAAGTTAATGGAGGAGTTTTATATCTTTTAACTGGGTGACTATGATGCCTACTATCAAGAAGGAGGAGGAGGATAGGGCACTGCCAAAGGATTTTAGGACCGAATGCTGTTTTGTATTAATGAGAAATTTTATAGGCTTACCAGCCACTTCTCTGATTACCCAGGGTTCTACATGAGAAACAGTGATGATGTTAGTGAAAGCATTCATCAAACTCAGGCCCCGTCATTCCTCTTGGTCATTTGCCATAAGGATTTTGTAATCTCAACCTCCCCTCCACCCTTTGGGGTGAGGGGCACACTTTGGCCCAGTGTCCTGACTCTCTATAGCAAGGACATGGTTTCTGAGAGATGATCATACTTAATGGGGCCTGGCACTTTCAACTAAAATGTCCAGGCCTGCCACATCAGAAACATGTAACCCTGCTTTCTTCCCATGGGCCACCTAGGGTGGCTGGTTTGCCCAAAGCAGCAAGTACTACCACTAGCAATTTGGCCTTTTCATGGCCAAATTTGGCCCAACCCATTACCTCCATATCCCGGTTGTTAAAGACTCTGGTGGCCACCTCCAGTAGGTAGCTAGCTGAGCTGGGTTTGACTTAGGGCCAATTTTTGTGATTTCCTGAGGGTATCAGTAGACTGGTTAATAAAATGGGCGTGTATGACAATACTGGCACAGGAGTATTTGGATTGAGATTGGTGTACTTTTTGACTGCCTCCATCAGCATTCCCCTGAAGACAGCAGGGTTTTCATCCTTCCCTTGAACCACCTCAGCTATTTTGGTAAAATTTGCAGGTTTTATTTGGATGCTCCTTGTTCTGGTTACCTAGTGCCACTCTGACAAAAATATACCACAAATGGGATGGACTTAACAAACAGGAGTTTATTCTCTCACAGTTTGGAGGCTTTAAGTCCAAGTTCAAAGTGCCAAGCTCTAGGGGCTGAGTGAAAACCCTTCAGCCTTGGGCTTCAGCTCTGCCTCCAGCTCCCAGCCCACTGAAACTAGAGGCTTTTCTTCACTCAGACAGCTGCTGGCTGCTGAGGCTGCCAAGCCCAAGGTTGACAAGTAAAAAGGCACAGTCCTGGTGTTACCAAACCACATGGAAGGCCATTAATTCAAGTCCATTGTAAGTCCCCAGGTCAGCAGAGCATGGCAGACTGCTGATCAACACAGCTACATACAAGGTTCCAGAGTGTCATAAGCTAGAGACCATTCCCAAAGCTGCTGCTTATATACAGAAAGCAGAATACATTCCCAAAGTAACTACTCAGCTGCTTGTGGTAGATCCCACCACGGAACTGATTGCCAGTCTCATCATGGGGAATAACTACCACCAGCTGCCCAGCCACTCGACCAGGCCCAGCCAAGTCCATTGTAAGTCCCCAGGTCAGCAGAGTACGGCAAGCTGCTGAACAACACAGCTACATGCAAGGTTCCAGCATGTCATAAGCTAGAGACCATTCCCAAAGCTGCTGCTTATATAAGGGAAGCAGAATACTTTCCCAAAGCAACTACTCAGCTGCTTGTGGTAGATTCCACCATGGACTGATTGCCAGTCTCATCATGGGGAATAACTACCACCAGCTGCCCAGCCACTCGACCAGGCCCAGCCAAGTTGAAACACAAACATAACCACCACACTCCTCATCCCTCCTAAGAGACAGATGATCATGTGGTTTCAGAGTGTCATCCCCCTTTCAAACTGATAATTCCATCTGGGGTCAGTTAAGGGCATGGCCTGATTCCCTGTGTGCAAAACTTGTTGATGGACATGAAGTTGGTCTCCATAGGATTGTCCTGCTTCTACTATTTGGCTTTGCTTATCAGGGTTGCAGCAGGATGACAGGAGCACCCAGAGGTCTTTCCATGTCAGGTCATACATTAGAGTTATATGTTCAAATTCTTCTATAAACCATGAGGGATCCTTTGAAAAGCTGCCCAATTTTTCCTTGCAGATTTTGAGGTCCCCCATCAAGAAAGGGACATGTACCTTAGTGGCAGCATCCCAGCCACTATGGGGGCCCCACCCAGTGCCATTGGGACTGTCTCCTGCATCATGGGCCCAGAATTAGGAGGGGCCATAAAATTTTCTGTTTCCAGACTATATGCAGGGAGTGGTGACAAGGATAGAGGAGCTATAGTAGTCCCTTTCGGGAAGTGTCTTATTTGTGGGAGATTTCTTGCCACACCAGACTCACACAACTTGGGAATATCTTTGAGATGCATGAATGCACTTATGTAAAGACTTCTGAAAACTTTCCTTCTCTTTTACAAAAATAGGTTGGGCTGCAAGATGGTATTATAGTTTATGCTGCCATTTTGAGGCCAAACCTCCTGGTCCTCAAGCTGGTACTGGAGCCATGCAGTACTGTAGAAGAGTATAAGTTTCTCCTTCTGGAGGCTCTCCAATTGTAAACTCTTCCAGTTGCTCAGCAATCATCCCAGGGGTGAATTAGTGGGAACAAACACTTCCTGTCCCATGTTGGTCTGAGAGACAGAAAAGAGAATAAAAGGAGGGTTTGAAAGGAAGGTTTGCACCGACAGCCAAGTGTCCTCAGCTTCAGTCACGTACAACAGGATTGGTGGGATCCCCAGCCTGATCCTGAGCATGACAGGGAATGCACACTATGGCCTAGGGTTATGACCCCATTTCTGCTGAATTTTTCCTGTGGAAAGCAAGATGTGTGGCCCCTTGCCTTACACAGTGGGAGGCTATGCATAGTGGCAACCAATCAACATGGCCCACCATCCCTTCCTTTCTGTCTGATATTCCATGACTGTGTGATACTGGTACCATGTTCTCTAGCACCTACCATTGATGTCCCTCCACCACTTCTCCTATACTAGGATGCAAGTCTCTACTTCTTGCATCTACCAAGATATTAGCATGGAATTGCTGCCACTTGGCCTCCCTCACTAGCATTCTCCAGCTGCTCAAACTTCTGTCAGAGAAATCTCCTCTGACACAGAGGGGAAGATAGGGCAGTCTCACTACATTCAAGTCCTTAATCCAGCAAATCTGAAAACAATCTTTTAGATGATGCAGTAAACTGGCTAGTCTCCAAGGGGACTACTTCCCTTACTCTTTCCTCCAAAACCGTTGATGTCTATGTGCAGAAAATACAATGTCTTTCTTGTTCTAAAGCATCTGATGCCAGACACTCACACTAGCACAGAAGAGTAAAAAGCCTAAAAGCCTTGTTTAGAACATAGGCCTTTTTCAAAATAAATAAATAAATAAGCAGTTGAAGTCAAGCACGCACACTCCGCCAAACACACACGCTCACTTATTCTGTACCTTTAAGATGACTGCTTCCATTTCTCTCATTTGCTTTCACTTGAGACCACTTGTTTTCTTCTGTCCTGGGTTTCGGCACCAAAATTCTGTCTGGGCAAAGAAGCACTCCTCCTGGTCCTTGCTCTACTTACAGGAAGAAAAGCTCTATGAGTGAGCAATCCTCAGGCTGGCAGTCCCAGGCAATCTGTGAGAGTGAGTGATGTTCAGCAGTGACTCAACAAAGTTATTCAACCAAACACCACTTTCACAGGCAGATGCAAGCAGTTACAGGTGTTAGCTCATTAACCTTCCTAAATATTCCATCTCTCCCTTTTCTCCTCCCTTCAGGCTTGCCTGGAGGGTAGCCCTCTTGTCCTGCCTTCCTTCCTAACATTATGGAGATTAGGTTATATGGTGTTTTTTGATTGCTTCAATCTAGCTAACCTAGAATTACATTTCATATACTTCCCTCCCCCATATAGTTTTGGCAATGGTTGGTCACAAGAGAAATGTGCATGAGATTTATTTAGAAAGCTCAAGGGAAAAAGAAACCATGTTTATGCTTGCAAGGGTAGTATAGTTCATAGAGTCAGGCCCGCATTTCACACAGGCTATTGTGGCTCTACTGGTTAATCTTGACATGATGCAGACATCTGGCCTACAGCTTCTCCGGCTCCTCATGGATGTATTCTCTTAGCTTTTGGAAGTATATGTTTAGATCTCTGATGAAATTTGCCAGATTTCCTGCAGGTCACCTGCATAATCACTGTTGGAAGCTTGGAGGCAGTGATAGACCAGTGCAGGTGCTAGTTCAGGTTCTTATTCATCTTTGCAGGTTTCAGCTCATCATTGAGGGGTTCAACACTTCATGTTCATTCTTCCTTCCTGGATCACTGCCTGGCTCTACTGACTTCAGATCCATTACGAAACACAGATACAATAGCCAAACAAACTCTGCAATCGGCTCATGCAATTGCGTAAGAACAAAATTCCTATAGTAAATTTCAAATCCTGTATCTTTTCTTTTGGGTCAATTTTTCTGACTTGGTATATACATGTTGAATTTGGAAGGATATTGGAAAATCTTGAAGGACATGTAATGGTGGAGAAACATGACTAAATCCATGGATTTTAAAGACCATTCTAATGGTTGTGTGGATGATGGACTGGATACAGGCAAAACTGGATTAGAAGCAGAAAGACAAGTAAGGTAGATTTAGCTATAATCTGCTGTAAAAGGGTCAGAGTCTGGTCAAAAGTACAAGTAAAATGTGATAGAAAGGAGAAGACGGATTTAAAAAATATTTAGGAACTTGTTGTTATGTGCCATTGAGTCAGACCCAACTCATATCGACCCTTCCTTGGGTTCCCAAGGCAGTATCACTACAGAAGTTCTTTCCGAGGAGTGCCTGGTGGGTTTGAACCGCCGCCAGCCTTCTGGTTAGCAGTCAAGTGCCTTAGGCACTATGCTACCAGAACTCAAGGTTGCCAGAATTTTGTAACTGGAAATGATGAATGAGGATGAACAAGTCACTGCTTTTTACTGAGATGTGGTGTGCAGGAATGGTAGAACTGAAAATGAATCTGGTGAGTTCAGTTTTAAGCATGGGGAGTTGAATATAAAGCCACCATACTTAATAGTCAATTGGAGGCTTTCATTATATGGGTCTGAAAGTCAGGAATGGGATCTGGGTTGGAGTTAAACAGTGTGCAAAGAATGGAAGAGAAGAATGTGTTGAAGGACAAAAAAAAAAGAGATGATACTACTAAAACCTGTACGGAAGAAGGTTACTGCAAGAGTGTTGAGGGGTGGTAAAAGAGAGTAGATGAGGGTATGTGGGGGAAAGCACATACTTCTTGTAAAAAGGGTATTAAGAACAAGAATAAGGTCAAAAAAAGATGGGTATTCTAATGTTTATCTAAAATAGATACTGTGCTGAGGCTCTCCACTGTTTTATCTTATGCACATTGAGAGACAGGAGTGCATGGGGGTTTCAACCACTGATCTGGATTTAATTCACAGCTCTGTCCCATATTAGTCATTTGATCATGGGTTTTCAGAACATTAGCTTCCTTAACTGTAAATAGGGATAAAATTAGTATTGAATTCATAGTGATGGTATGAGGATTAATAAATGAATGTTGTTGTTGTTGTTGTTATGTGCCATCGAGTCAGCCCTGACTCATAGCGACCCCACCTTGGGTTTCCGAGGCAGTATCACTACGGAAGTAGGATTGCCCAACCTTCCTTCTGAGGAGTGGCTGATGGGTTTGAACCGCCAGCCATCTGGTGAGCAGTCAAGTGCCTTAGCTACTATGCTACCAGAGTAAATGAACAGACAACAAACACTAATATATATTATATTTGCCATTCTTTCTTTATATTATTTATATAAATAAAGCAGGTACACAGACCTCAAAACTGAAAAAAGGAAAGGATCTACCAAATCTCATTAGAGAAACATAGAAAAAAAACATGACTTATCAGCCATAGTCTACAGGTATAAACCCAAAATTTAATTGTACACTTATGACTTAAAATTAGCATTAACATTTCAAAATGTACTCTTATAATTTATAAAACATTAAATGTACCAATTATAATGAAAAACAAATAAATATATATGCATGTATGTGTATTTTCATAGAAAAAATATTGTCTCTAAAATAAATTTCATAATTGCTTAAACATGGAATGAGACTCTGGACATTGATAAAGATAGTAATAGTTAGCCAAAATCTATAAAAATATGTATTTTTATACCTAATATATTTTCTATGAAATAGAATCATAATAGAAAAATAATTAGGTAAGTTGACAATAAATCTTTAGCCTTGATTACATAAAAATGCAATCTTTTGCCATGACCCAAAGGAATGTGCAATACTTCTTTACAACTGCATCTGTTCCAGAACATGAATAAATATTGTAGAGACCTTTGTTCTCTAGATAAGCAGTTACAGCTCCCATTAAAAAGAATGGGAAATGCATTCGTAAACCCTTTTCTCCTTGCCAGATATCAGTGCCAAACAGCTAGATATGTTCTGGTGATAAAACTCCACATGAAAGAAAAAATAAGCTCCATATTTGGAAACTGTCTATCAGAAGAAAGTTCAGTTGATTTATAGTTTTATAAAAATCTGGAAGTGGAGATCCTTCATAGAAATTTTTCCTTCTAAAACTTATCAACGTACAGATCCCCTTGAAATAAAGGATTCCTTATAGCAATTTTTAAAAAACAAACAATTACAAATAGCTTTATAATTCATTTCAGAAGTCGCAAACTCTTTAACCAACTGAAATGCCAATACTAAATCTCATTGCAAAAAATGATCAGTACTGTGTTTTAAGAGTAGTAGGAAAGGGAAAACAAAATCCAAAAGAAATAATAAAACTTTACTTTAGAAATATTAGAAGATATTATTATAAAGCAGTTGCATTATTTATTCAATTACATTGTTTATCTGAGTTCAGAGGGATGTATAGGTTGTCAATAATTTCAATTATTTCACTAGAACTTTTTTTTCCCCCTAAGGGACTTTATACAAATGAGGCTGCTGAGATTCAGAAAGGTTAAAGACTTTGTTAAGGTTACCAAACAGCAGAGTCAAGATCAGGATCAAATTATCATGGTCATTTATTAACATAAGAACTACAGAAAACCAACTGTAGATATCTGAACTTCCTCTGATCTTTCAATAATAATAATTGGAATAATCTTGAATTATATTTCCTACATCATTTGGAAGGAACAATGAAGTAAGCCATCTCAACTGACTCCCAAGCACTGCTCTGCAATAGTTCTATGTTTCATTAGTTCATACTCACATTTTTCACAATTTCTTTTTCAAATAATCTCAAATATGTACATCCTAAAAACCAGCCAACCAAATAATCAAGTAAAATCCAGCTTAACAAGCTAACTATATAAACTAAAAACAGAAATAAACCATTGTTCTATTTATCACTTCCTTTTCAATCAACCTTCAAACTTATATCTCCATTTCCTTACCTTCCCCTGCTCTCTAGCCTCAGAGCAAAAGACCTCCATATGCCCAGCATTCTAGCAAAATGATTTTTAACAAGAATGCTATTGCTATACT
>NW_006921594.1:28045402-28046833 GCF_000298275.1 Orycteropus afer afer
GAATGGTCAAACTTTGGCTCACTTATTTTGGTCATGTTGTAAGAAGGAACCATTCCCTAGAGAAGGATATCATGCTTGGCAAAGTGGAGGGACAATGAAAAAGGCAAAGACCCTCAATGATGGATTGATACAGTGGCTGCAACAATGGGCTCAAGTATAGCAAGGATCATGGGGCTGGCACAGGACCAGGCAGTGTTTCGTTCTGCTGTACTTGAGGTCGCTATGAGTCGGAGACAACTTCACAGCACCTAACAACAACATTGATGATCTGCCTCCTGATAATCTCTCCAGCTTCCCATTCCTCAGGATCTTCCAATCTCACTTCCTACTTTAAGTTCTGACCGTATTAAATAACCATGACATTTCAGACACTCCAGTTTTCTGCACATCTTTACATGTTATATTTCCTCTGCCTAAAACTCTCTCTTCATTTCTACCCCCACCCCTTTTCCCATCTATCCCTTACATGGTAACTCTTATTCTTTAATATCATTCTATTTCTGCATTCCACTTACATATTTCTTTCTTCAGGAAGGCTTCCCTGTTTATCTCCAACTCTAAACTCCTAAATTAATAATTATTTTATGTTCCAACAACACATCATATTTCCTATGATTATATTTCTTAATAATTATTGTATTTCTTAATAATTACCTAGTTATTAATCTTTATTTTTCACTAGACTGTAAGTTCCAAGAGGACAAATTTGTTCTTTGCATGTTTCTTTCACCACTGTATCTCTAGTATATAGCTTAGCATATAGAAGATATCTAACAAATGTTTGTTGTATAAATCCATAAAATAAAAGTGCACACATCCATGCTTCACTAATTATAACATCAATTCCCATCCCACTACAGTCTTGATGAACAGGGTGAATAATTTTAGGTCTATGATTAAAAGTTTCTTCATTACAGAAGAAGGAATTTTAAAATAGCACTTTAGGCTTATAGGGATTGAAATATGTACAAAGAAATCTTGGTGAAATCTTTTAAATTTATTTATTTATAGTTGATATGCTCTAGGAAGACAGGTCATTTCAGAACATAAGAACAGCTCAGTTAGTAAACAGCAATAAAGGTATAATTCCACAATATCTGTAAACATTTTTCATGCTGATCCTTTAAATAACTTTGTAATTCAGATATAGCAAGTTTTTATGAAATATTTGGACTTTCTGTTCTTACTTTTTCTTACTTTTTGAACATGCATCTGGACTTGATAACACCACCATTTTGATTGTGAAAAGAAGGATTTTGGCTGCTGAAAGGGTTGCTATATTGTCAGGTATCAAATTTACAATTTGTTTTGCACATCATTCAGTGTTTTCTCCAGTAATTCAATCCAAAATAAATATTAAGCATACAAATTTTAAAGTTTTAATATTTATAGTACTAAAAATAAGACCCAAAGTCAGTAACGGATTTTTAC
>NW_006921594.1:28050588-28052746 GCF_000298275.1 Orycteropus afer afer
GAGTGGCTGGTGGGTTTGAACCTTCAGCTTTCTGGTTAGCAGTCAAATTCCTTAGACACAGGAAGCATAAAAACAAGATGAAAGGAATACAAAGGGTCACTTATACCAAAAAGAATTGGTCAATGTTCAAGCATTCCAGGAGGTAACATTTGACCAAGATCTGATGGCATTGAAAGATGAAGTCCAAGTGGCACTGGGGGGGGGGCGGGGAACGGTGAGAAACAAGACTCTAGACATTGACAGAATACCCATTGACATGTCTCAACACACAGATGGAGCACTGGAGGCACTCACTATTTTATGCCAAGAAATTTGAAAGACAGCTACCTAGCCAACTGACTAGAAGAGACTCATATCTGTACATATGCCAAAGAAAGGTGATCAAACAGAATGCAGAAGGTAGCATAGTGCCTAAGGCACTTGACTGCTAACCAAAAAGCTGGAGGTTTAAACCCACCAGCCACTCCTCGGAAGGAAGGTTGGGCAATCTACTTCCATAGTGTTACTGCCTCAAAAACCCAAGGAGAGGTCACTATGAGTTGGGGCTGACTCGACGGCACATAACAACAACAACAACAACAACATCATTAATATAACTCAAGTAAAATTTTGTGAGAGATAATTCAAAAATGGTTGTACCAGTACACCAACAGGAAACTGCCAGAAATTCAAACTGGAATGAGGGATATCACTGCTTATGTCAGATGAGTCTTGGCTGAAAGCAGAGAATACCAGGAAGATGTTCACCTGTGTTTTGTTGACTATGCAAAGGCATTTGATTGTGTGGATCATAACAAATTATGGGCAACACTGCAAAGAATGGGAATTCCAGAATACTTACTTATGCTCATATGCAATCTGTACATAACCAAGAGATAGTCATTCAGAAAGAATAAATGGATATTGTGAAGTTTAAAATCAAGAAAAGTGTTTGTATCAGGGCTGTAATCTTTCACCATATTTATTCAGTCTGCATGCTAAGCAAATAATTTAAAAAAAGTTTACCATATAAAGAAGAATGCAGCATCAGGATTAGAGGAAGACTCACTAACAACCTGTGATATGCAGATGGCACACGTTGCTTGCTAAAAGTAAAGAAGTCGAAGCACTTACTGATGAAGAATGAAGACTATAGCCTTCAATATGGATTACACTTCTGCATAAAGAAAACAAAAATCCTCACAAATGGAGCAATAATTAACAACATGATAAACAGAAAAATTATTCAAGTTGTCAGAAATTCATTTCACTTGGATCCCCAATCAACCAAGAAAGCAGCAGTCAAGAAATTAAATGATGTATTTGCATTGGGCAAATCTGCTGCAAAGACCTCTTTAAACTGTTAAAAAGCAAAGATGTCACGTTGAGGACCAAAGTGTGTTTGACTCAAGCCATATGAAGTATTTTAATCACCTCATATGCATGTGAAAGCTGGGCAATGAATAAGGAAGACTGAAGACAAGATGAATTGATGCATTTGAATTACATTGTTGGAGAAGAATATTGATTATACCATGTACTGCCAGAAGAATGAAAAAAAAAAAAATTGTCTTGGAAGAAGTACAAACATAATACCTGTCAGAACAGAAGACAGCGAGAGTTTGTCTCACATATTTTGGATGTGTTATCAGAAGAAACCAGTCCCTGGAAAAGAACATCATGTTTGGTAAAATAGAAGGTCACGGAAACAGAGGAAGATCCTCAATGAGATGGCCTGACCTAGTGGCTGTAACAATATGCTCAAAATAACAATGACTGTTAAGGATAATGCAGAACCAGCCCATGTTTTATTCTGTGGTACTTAGGGTCACTATGAGTTGGAACTGACTCATCAGCAACTAACAATAATAACAACAAAAAAAGACACAAGGAGATCTGTTATGCAATGGTCAGTGCTTGCTTCTTAACCAAAAGGTCAGCAGTTTGAAGCCACCAGACGCTCTGCAGGACATGTGGCAGTCTGATTCCCTAAGAATTACAGACTTGGAAACCCTATGGGCAGTTCTAATCTGTCCTATAGGGTCACCGTTGTTGTCGTTGTTATGGGCCATCAAGTCGGGCCCAACTCATAGTGACCCCTCCTTGGGTTTCTGAGGTGGTATCACTATGGAAGTAGATTGCCCAACCTTCCTTCCGAGGAATGGCTGGTGGATTTGAA
>NW_006921594.1:28053561-28054736 GCF_000298275.1 Orycteropus afer afer
CTTCTCATTATTGCTGGAGTTAGAAATTACACTATGATGCCTTAGGGTGAGGTATTTTTCTTTTACTGTACTAGATATTCAGTGAGATTCTTGAATTTATCTCATTTCCTTCAGTACTTGGAATAGTTTCCTCATCTGTTTATAATTTCTCTCCAATTTCTGTTCTTTTTTTTTATATGTTGTACTAATAGAATAGTGAAACTCTTACTTTTTAATACTTACATTTCCACTTCCTAGGAAATTTGTTAAATTTTCTTACTATATTTGTTTCTCGCTATCTTTCTCATATCATATTTTTAACTTCCAAGAGTTTGGTTTTGCTCACTGGGTATTCTAAAGCTATATTGTCCTGTTCTTCATTCATATCCTTCTGAAGATATTGTTGAAGTTTTCTCATTCCTTACATTTTTCTGTTGTTGTTTTCTCCCATTTCCTTATCTTCTCCACTAAATTAATTTGTGCTTCTGATTTTAATTTGGAGGTATTTATGAAATTTCCTGTAACATGCAGCTGTCTTTAATAAGGCATTATAAAATAAGGTGATCATGCATTTGTCAGCCGCAGGGGTCCAGGTGAGGAGAGAGAACCCAGACACCCCCAAAGCAGCAGGGTGGGAGAGCAGGAGAAAGGATTAAAAGCCAGGGACCCAGACAGAGGAACAGTCAGCCACAGGGATCCAGGTGAGGAGAGGGAACTCAGGCATGCCCAAAGCAGCAGGGTGGGAGAGCAGGAGAGAGAGGATTAAAAGCCAGGAACCAGGACAGAGGAGCAGTAAGCAACAGGGGTCCAGGTGGGGAGAGGGAACCCAGACACACCTAAAGCAGACAGCCAGGAGGGTGGGAGAAAGGGGATTAAAAGGCCCAGGAACCTGGACAGAGGAGCAGTCAGCCACAGGGACCCAGGTAAGGATGATATGAGAGGTTTCCAATAGGGAGACAAATTTGTCTGGCGGTTTGTCCTACCGTGGTGACGTGTTGATGTGAGTTTTGAGGCTGAGCCACTGGTGTTTCAAATCCAGTGGGATGCACATGGTGCAAAGGTATCAGACAAGCTTACAGACTGAGACAAACTAGGAAGAAGGAAGAGGCCATCCACTTCTCAAAGAATTGGCCAGGGAAAACCTTATGAATAGCAAAAAAAAAAAAACACTGTTTGATACATTATCGCACAACTTT
>NW_006921594.1:28058143-28059222 GCF_000298275.1 Orycteropus afer afer
AGGATGTCATGCTTGGTAGGGTGGAGGGTCCACAGAAGAAGGGGATGCCTTCAATGAGATGGATTGACATGGTGGCTGCAATGATGGGCTCAAGTATAGCAGGGATTGTGGAGCTGGCGCGGGATCAGGCATGTTTTGTTCTGCTGTGCATGGGGTCACTATGAATCGGAAATGACTCAACGGCACCTAACAACAACAACAACATGCATTTGCCTGAACATGGCTTACTAAGGAGCAGACTTCACTATAAGATATTGAAAAGATTACCTAGACATTTTGTTGCAGTTCTCCAAATATTTGTATCTCTTGTTTTTTTTTTTTTTTCCCGAACCAATGAATTTCCTCAAAAAACACTCCAGAGCATTCCTGGAAGTATCTGCCTGACCTGAACTTTCTAAGAAAAAGGTGAAGAAATGGGACTGTACCTTCTGTATATAGGCATCCCTGTGTTTCAGTCCAACATCTCAGTCTTTCTCTCAGAATTAGTGGATACCTGTGACTTGATTGCCCCAAAATTAAACTCTCTAGATTCTTGCTGAAGGACAGTTGTCTAGCTCAAACTCAAAACTCACTGCCATGGAGTCAGATACGACTCATAGCAACCCCTCCTTGGGTTTCTGAAGCTGTATCACCTCAAAGAAGATTGTTCAGTCTTCCTTCCAAGGAATGGCTAGTGAGTTTGAACTGCCAGTGTAGCTGATCAGGGTAAAAAACAAAACCAAACTCACTGCCATCGAGTCGATTCCAACTCAAGGTGCCCCCTCATTGGGTTTCTGAGGCTGTAAATCTTCATGGAAGTAGATTGCCTAGTCTTCCTTCAGCAAAGCAGCTGGAGGGTTTTAACCACCGAACTTCCGGTTAGCAGTCAAGTCCCTTATCCACTACATTGGTAGTGGATAAGATTTAAGTGTCTAACTCCTCCTCATGTAAACTTTCAACCAATTCTCCTTTTCTGAGCCTTATAAAAACCCTTCATCTTCAAAGCCCCTTTGCTCTAATTCTTGAAACTTTCAGAGTGTGTAAGCAAAATTTGGTTGCTTTTAATTGTAAACTTCTCCATCTACCAAATGGAGGGGTAT
>NW_006921594.1:28060527-28072830 GCF_000298275.1 Orycteropus afer afer
TAGGGTACGAAAATCTACCACCATCAAGTTGATTCTGACTCATAGCAACCTGGAGGGCTTCCAAGGCTGTAAATCTTTATGGAAGCAGGCTGCCTTATCTTTCTCCCATGCAACAGTTGATGGGTTCGACCACTAACCCTTCAGTGAGTGGCAGAGCTCTTAACCACAGTGCCACCAGTGTTCCTCACCAATGTAAGATAGCATATTTTATTCACTCAAAAATATCTGTTATGCACTCATTATGTATCAGAGGCTGTGTTTTAAGCTACAGATAAAATGGGAATAAGATAGAATCTCTGTGTGGTGGAAGCTCTAACAGCAAAATTCATTTCATTACATTTTTATTATATTTTAGGTCTTGTGCTGGGGAACAAAGTGGTGAATAAGAAAAATAGTCTTTAGTCTTGTGGGGAAATACTGAACACAAAATTGTCAGATTATAATAGAAAAGTCAAATACAAGGCCAGAATATAAAGCAGGGAACTTGGTGCTAGGATTTTGGAAAAGTGTCTTTGGGAAATGACATTTACACTGAGAACTATGGAGTAAAGTAAGTAAGCATTAGCTAAGTAAAGGGGATGGCAAAGCAATTCTGGAAAAAGAAACAGTACTGATAACACAAGTGAAATGTCTGCTGAGGAAAGGTGTATGGTGCCTTCAAAGACAAGAAAAGACTATTAGGGTTACTGTAGTATAGAAGGAGCCTGGCTGGAGATGGAGAACAATATATGAGTAAGGGCCATGTCAGAAAGACCCATGTTAAACATTTCAAATTTTATTCTAAAAAATTAGATTAGCCCTTGAAAGATTTTCAAAAAGCATTGACATGAGTATTTGTGTTTTAAAATTACTCTGGCTACTGAGGGGAGCATGAATTAGAGGAAAGGAAAAATGAATTCAATGAGATGAGTTAGGAGGTATTATACTGTTCCAGGCAAAATAGATAACCTGGAATTGGCAGTGACAGTTACAATATAATATAAGCTATGAATCAGCAAGTGGATTATAGTATGTAAGCACAGAAGAAAGATGCTTCATCTTGGCTTAGAATGGTAAAGCGTTCTAACTAAATTTGGGCTTGAAGGGACTACTTTATAACTGTAGGTTCTGTCTGAGTTCCAAAAATATCATGTAGCAGATATAAGTATGGATGCCATACCCTCATTCACCTATGACTATTTCCTCAATATAATTTGGGGGAATTGCCTCATTTTAATTTTGACAAATCATGGCAGGACTTTTAACAAGGTGTCTTGCCCTTTTCTAAATAAGGGATGGGCCCTGAAGCTAGATCAACTGGTCTATTTTCTTGGATTTTGAATCTTTAAAATACTCAAGAAATAATCTAGAAAGCTAGAGAAAGTTTGTCTTCTGAATATTCTCAGCAATTACTTTATGATGAGATTGCCGATTAGATCCTCTACCTGAAGCCTTGACTCTGCTCCAGTTCCAACTACTTCCAAATTTGATTCTTCATTATCCTTTGAAGCTTTTAAAGCTCTTGTGTATTTATAATAAATTCTCATCTTGTTAATGCCAAAGGTTGTTTCTGTTGATTGCAACTAAAATAGCTTGGTTGATATGCACTAAGTGATGAGTATCATGTAGACTAAACTCAAGGACCTCCAGGAAGAAATGCTGTTATTGATATAATACAGTGATTATTAACCTTTGGTGGATGTAGTATTATTTTGAGAAACTTTCGAGGGACATGAATCTTTTCTTTATAAAAAATCATATATATATACACAAACACATGCTATTTACATAGAATTTCAAGGAGTTTATTAACCCCCTGAATCCCTTGACTAAAACCTTAGTATCAGTGGAGCATAAATTAAGAACATCTATTCAAATATACAGATCTCTCCTCAAAGTCATAAAAGAATTCACATTTATTTTACTCCTGAACTCCCCTTCACAAAGTAGGTGATGTAAATAAAATATGAAAGAACTATAACAATTGGCCTAAGCATAATCATTTAGGAGGACTTTTATAAGGAGGAATTTTTATAAAAGAATTAACAGTAACTTCTTTTTCTTCTTCTGCTTAGAAAATATTTTCTCTACTTGGTTTTATTTAAGTGTACCAAAAAAAAGTCAAATTATCTAGGTTCCCTTTAATTATAATAAGGCTTTAACAAGATAGAATTGAATCTACTTAGAAACCCCTTAAAAATATTAAATGTGTGTAGGTATCTCTCTGTTTTTAGATTCTGTCGAGTTGACTCTAACTCACAGGAACCCTATGTACAACAGAATAAGACACTGCCAGTCCTTCATCATCCTCATAGTCATTGCTGGGTTTAAGCCATTACTCTAGCCACTGTGTCAATCTATCTCCTTAATTATCTTCCTCTTTTTTGCTAACCCTTTTTACCAAGAATGATGTCTTTTTCCAGGAACTGCTACCTCCTGATAACATGTCCTAACTATGGGATATAAACTCTTACTATCCTCATTTCTAAGGAGCATTTTGACTGTACTTCTTTGAAGACAGATTTGTTTGTTCTTCTGGTAGTCCATTGTATATTCAATATTCTTTGCCAAACCATAATTCAAATGCATCAATTTTTTTTCTGTGGTCTTCCTCATTCATTGCCACTTCAATCACATATGAAGTTATTGAAAATACCATGGCTTGGGTCAGGCACACCTTAGTACTCAAAGTGACATCTTTGCTCTTTAACAATGTAAACGTAACTTTTACAACAGATTTGCCCAATGCAATATGTTGTTTGATTTCTTGACTGCTGCTTCCGTGGACATTGATTGTGGATCCAAGTAAAATGAAATCTTTGACAGCTTCAATCTTTTCTTCATTTATAATGATGTTCATTGCTCCAGTTGGGAAGATTTTTGTTTTCTTTATGTTGAGCTGTAATCCATACTGAAGGCTGTAGTATTTAAACCTCATCAGTAAGTGCTTCAAGTCTTTTTCACTTTCAGCAAGCAAGGTCATGTCATCTACATATTACAGTTTGTTAACGACTCTTCCTCCAATCCTGACGCTGCATTCTTCTCCTATAATGAATCTCCTTCAAAGTGGGAATTTTAAGTATAAGTGTATTTTTGGTTGCTGCAAATAACCAAGAAGAGTTTTATTTGTTGTTTTCTTTAAGAGGCAGATTACTCAGTAGTCCATTAGTCATGAATTAGAGCAATTTTTATCTTCTTGGTGTGGTAATATTATTATTGGTATGTAATTTTGAGACATTACACACTTCATAGAAATACTTAAAAATGGGCATTTTACAAAATGAAATGAATGACATTAATTTTGAGAATTACAGGAGCATGAGAGGAAATTTTTCAGTTTAGAGAAAATAAGAGAAATTATTGAATGAAGCAAAATATAAGTGATAATCACTGTTTTACTAACGTCATTTAGACTAAGTTTTCTCAACCAGGATTACTCTCATAGACAAATCCAACCTGTTAACTATCAATCATGATCTCACCTGAAGAACTTAGCAACATTTTATTATTGAACATATTTACAAAAAATGATTTGTGCAAAATTAAAAAAAAATCTAAGGTATCTTAAAACTATATTTTTGTTAAATGTTATATATATATATATATATATATATATATATATATGGATTTAAATACATTTTATCCCATTATTCTTATGATAGAGCTAGGTATCACTATATGTTTAAAATGAATCACATTTTTTGAAGATCATGAAAGTTATCAATGTTGCAATTCTATCACATACTTAAAATAAATATATGAAATGCATTCATTAGACATGCAACATATGCAGCCAATGGAAAATTAAGATTGTTTCCGAATGGGGCTCCTTATCCTGTCTTCACAAAGATAACTAAAACATCATAGATTAGGATCATTTTACAGCCTGTAGGTAGCATTTGGATATGGAACATGGGGGAAAAATAAAACTAAAAAGCTTGCTTATTAAACTGACTACAGTATCACCACTGTATTTTGCCCAGAAGATCCTGAAGTTCTGCTGCCCAGGATTGTACACTTACTGTTTCAAACAGCTAAATGAAAATCAGGTTAATTAGCTCTCGGGCTGTGTAATACAGAAGTGCCTGGTCTTTCTACAAAAAAGATGTTGTTGATCGGGGTGGTGATCTGCAGGTGATCAGAAAATATCTAGGGTTCATTTTCTTTTTATAGTTAAACCAAACTGTTTTCCGAACACTTAAGATCTTGCAAATTAGCCCTTCCAGACTCTGGGAAAAACCTGTAAAGACTTTTTTTTTCCTCTTCACCTGTTGGAGTCGAGAATGAGAAACAAGTGTGAAAGTACTTTAGTATCTCAAATGTAAAATCAGGACTTTGATCAAATAGAAATTCGAATCAAGATACACAGAACTGAAACACAGTTGAAGGCATAATGCTGTGTTATATTTGGAGCAGATCTTAGACTGAACATAAAGTCTTAGATACAGACTATAAACATGTAAAGCTATGAAAAAGACAGTCTCTAGGCTTAGGCAAGCATTCTTAAATTTAACAGTTCTTCTCAGAATTCTCTGTTCTGATGTTCTAAAGGAAAACCCCTATCATTTTTTGAAATAGATGTATTCCACATTTCATAATGCTCTGCATTTCCATTGTGCTGTCTTTAATCATGGGCATGGTCTCGAGCTCTAGTCTGGGATTTCAGGAAATTGCATGAGTAATTGTCATCACAGACACCACTTAATTTCTAGTGTAGTGATGACACAATAATTTGCCTAAGGCCAAAATGAAAAAAAAAAAAAAAGTCTTTTATAAAAATCATGGGTGGCATATTCCTTAGCTTTATAGCTTCTTCTTGTTATTGTTAGGTGCCATCGAGTTGTCTCTGACTCACAGTGACTCTATGCACAGCAGAACGAAACACTGCCTGGTCCTGTGCCAGCAGTATAGATCCTATACTTGACACCACAGTTGCAGCCACTGTGTCCATCGATCTCATTGAGAGCCTTCACCTTTTTCATTGACCCTCCACTTTACCAAGCATGATATCCTTCTCCAGGGAATGGTTCCTTCTAACAACATGACCAAAGTAGTCGAGACGACATCTGGCCATTATCACTTCCAAGGAGCATTCTGGCTACACTTCTTCCAGGACAGATTTGTTAGTCGTTTTAGCACTCCATGGTACTCACAGCATTCTTTGCCAACACCACAGCTCAAAAGCATCACCTCTTCTTCAGTTTTCCTTATTTATTGTCCAGCTCTCACATGCATAAGAGGCAACTGAAAATACCATGGCTTGGGTTAGGCACACCTTAGTCTTCAAGGAGAAATCTTTGTTCTTCATCACTTGAAATAGGTCTTTTGTGGCAGATTTGCCCAATGCAATACATCATCTGGTGTCTTGACTGCTGCTTCCATTGGTGTTGATTATAGAACCAAGCAATATGAGGTCCTTTACAACTTCAATCTTTTCTCCATCTACTATGAAGCTGTCTATTGGACCAGTTGTGAGGATTTTTGTTTTCTTTATATTGAGATGTAATCCATACTGTAGACTATAGTCAATAAGTGCTTCAAGTCATCCTAACTTTCAGCAAGCAAAGTTGTGTCATCTGCATATCTCAGGTTGTTAATGATTCTTCCTCCAATCCTGATGTCATGTTTTTCTTCATATAATCCAGCTTCTCAGATGATTTGCTCAGCAGACAAATTGAACAAGTATGATAAAAGGATACAACCCTGACATACTCTCTTCTTGATTTTAAATCATGCAGTATCCCCTAGTTCTATTTGAATGGCAGCCTCCTGATCTATGTACAGGTTCCTCATGAGTACAATCAAGTGTTACGGAATTCTCATTCTTCTCAATGTTATCCATAATTTGTTATGATTCACACAATCAAATGCTTTTGCATAGTCAATAAAACATAAGTAAACATCTTTCTGGTATTCTTTGCTTTCAGCCAATATCCATCTGACTTCAGCAATGACATCCCTCATTCCACATCCTCTTCTGAATCCAGCTTGCATTTCTGGAAGCTCTCTGTCAATATACTGTTGCAACTGTTTTTGAATTATCTTCAAAGATTTTACTTGCATGTGATATTAATAACATTGTTCAATAATTTCCACATTCTGTGGGATCACCTTTCTTTGAAACAGGTACAAATATGGATCTCTTCCAGTTAGCTGGTCAGGTAGCTGTCTTCCAAATCTCTTGGCACAGCTGAGTGACGGCCTCAAGCTGGACATCCATTTGTTGAAACATCTCAGTGGGTATTCCATCAATTCCTTTGCCAGGTCCTTCAGTGCAGCTTCAACTTCTTCCTTCAAGACCATTAGTTCTTGATCATATGCCACCTCCTGAAATGTATGAACATCGGCCAATTATTTTTTGTACAATGACTCTGTGTATTCCTTCCATCTTCTTTTGATGTTTCCTACCTCATTCAATATTTTGTCCATAGAATCTCAGTATTGCAACTTGAAGCTTAAATTTTTTCCTCAGTTCTTTCAGCTTGAGAAATGCTGAGTATGTTCTTCATTTTTGGTTTTCTGACTCCAGGTTTTTTCACATTGCATTATAATAATTGACTTTGTCTTCTCGTGCTCCTCTTTGAAATCTTCTATTCAGCTCTTTTATCTTGTATATATACAGTTTAGTATAATAATATTAGGGTATGTGAAAAATGTAAGAAATTTAGTTTAAAAAGAAATTAAAAAACTTTCATGCAATTGATTGTATGTCAATTATTCAATATAATTATGATAAAAGAATTCTCTATTACTTTCCTCCTATCCATAGGAGCTCACCTTTTTTGTAAGCAATTACATGATCAAAATAAAGAGAGAAGCAGAAAATTATTATTAATATGTAGACACTTAAATATAACTTTATTTATACTGGAAGTGAGGGAGATACATTTCAAGTCCACTTCTGAACTCTAAAATCTTGAAAAATTCAGCTACACATTCTCAATAACACTCATCACAAAAATCTCAGAGAAAAAAAGATGAGGTTAAATGAAAAAAAGAGTTTGATAAACTATGTAGTGTAACACTAATATAACGCATATCACCATTAAAAGCACAGTAAATGAATTATAACACTAATATGGTGTGTATCACCGCTAAAAGCACAGTAAATGACTGTTTCTGTTTTTCCCTAGGACTTTATTATGCAGGAAGGCTGGCAGTTCAAATCCACCAGGCCCTTGTCAGAAGGAAGGTTGGGCAATCTATTTCCATAGTGATACTGCCTCGGAAACCCAAGGAGGGGTCGCTATGAGTTGGATCCAACTCCGTAGCAGTGAGTTTGGTTTGCATTTGGTTATCATGCAGATCTTTGAGAATTTTTTATATTTGTCAGAATCCAGCTCCTTTAAACTATCAATATTGGAAGTAAACAAGATCTAAAATGCAATTACTCAGAAAAAAAAAAAAAATGCTTAAGCATAATGTGTAATAAACAACCTAGTATCTTCTAGGAATAATGAGAAAACTGTGTTCTTTAAACAGGAACTAACTTTGCTTTTTATAGTGTACTCTAAACGTTTTTTTTTCTTTCTTCACTCTCCTAACTCCCAACTTTCATTCCAACACACACTCTGGAAATCTCAGTAACATTTAAACTTATTTTAAACCAAGTTGCTTAGATTGGGGGGGGGGGGGACTATTAAGACTGCTGCTCAAAACCTTATATTACATAGAAAGTACGTAATAGAAAGTAAAAGAGAGAACAAAATATAGAGGAGAGAAGGTTGGAGTAGGTTCATAGTTACAAAAGGTAATATCTATTAAAAGCTTCACGATCTCTGAAGAATTCAGATTTAGCTTTGGAAGGGAGGTTAGGAGCTCATCTATTTCATTCTCCTGCCTTAAAGAAGCACTGGCCTCTAAACAGGCTCAGGAGCCCTCTGTAAACAAGCTCATCTTTATTGACACAGCATGTAATACATTTTCATTTATTTATTAAACGCTGTCAAAGATCAAACTGGAGTCTGTTGAAAGTAAAACAAATAGCTTTATTGAAAGAATAGAATGATCTAGATCAAGCAAAACTTTGTGAGGATTCACAAAATTATTCTGGTGTGAAAAAGCTTTCATTTTGCTTCCAGGCAGCAGCAAGAAGTATGTGGTAGTCGCACTAGGCTTAAATTCTAAGGTATTGAGTCAGGGGCTTGTGTGACCTCGCTAGCCCAATGCCAAGGAATGCAAAAAAAAAATGTAAGTATGGAAAATTCAGAAATTTACAAGGAATAATTCTGCTTGGGAGATGTTTACAAAATCATGCTTTAATAGTCACTAGCTAATTATGAGCTCCCTTAGTTATTGTTCTGCTAATCATAAAATTTAAGTCAATCACCTTGTAAATTTATGGATTACTTTTTGGCCAGCCAGTGTAAGCACTCTTGCTGGGAGTATGCTGTGAGAAGAGAAGGGAAGGGAGGGGAACCTGTGGGCATCCTGAAGCATTCTGTCTAGATGATGTTTGAGTGTCAGCTGAGAATGAGCAGCAAACAACAAAAATGGAGTCTGGTCTGATTTTTGGCAGAGGCTTCTCCTTATACCAAGGAGTCCTGGTAGCACATTGCCTAAGGCATCTGACTGCTAACCAGTCGGTTGGTGGTTCAAATCCATCAGCCACTCTGCAGAAGCAAGACTGGGCAGGCAATCTACTTCTGTAAATATTTACTGCCTCAAAAACCCAATGGGGGTCGCTATGAGCCAGAATCAACTCCATGGCATTGGGTTTGTTTTTTTCCTCCTTATACCAGGCATCTGGATTTTTAAGTCTCCTTCACAATGTCTGTGTTTAAAGGCCATCATTGTTTCTCCCCATATGTGGTGCTAACCTGATGAAATATTGAAGATTACCAAATTATGTTGCTTTAATATATACTTGCCTTGATATTAGTACACATTTGGTCTGGGGAAAGGGATGCTTGGAATGAACTGAAAAGTGAATAGCGGTTGCAATATTGGAAGATTCTTTGGGCTAAATATACTCTAGACTGTATATCCAAAATAGTAATATCTATCTTATGAATGGAATTGACTGACTCAAAGGATTAATTTTCTTTTAAATATTTTTCTGTTGATTTCACCATAAGGGTGTCCATTGATATTCCGTATATGAGTAGAACTTTAGATGTAAGCATTTATCTATCTGCTGGGGAAAAAAAAAAAAAAATTTGGCTTTCTAAGTAGTCTTCAGTAATCTTTAGTCACCCAAATGGAATTGAGAGTCAAGATGCTTTTCCATTTCATGGGATAATCAGCAATTTGTTAAATGAGCTATGGAGTACAGAGTAATTGTGCCAGAACAAATTTTATTCTTTAATGATTTGATAATGCAAAATAATTAATCATTTCTCCTACCTCACCCAATTTAAGGCTGACTTTGCTAGTGTAAAAAAGAAATTTAATATTGATGTGAAAGAAGGTAATTTACTTTCTCTCTCTCTCATTGTTTTGAACATTGCTGGACTGCATCCATCTAGATCTGTGAGGAGTACAGTCTCCCAAGGTATACTACTCATTCCCATGTAACTTCATAGAACTGTGATGACCAGTATTGTAGTCACTAGTTGTATGTGAATACCAGGGATGTTTGGACACAAAGAGACCAGAAGTAGGAAAGAAGTAAGAAAGAGTCCTTACTCTAAAGATGGACTGTGACTAGGGTCCCTTTGTCTATAGACAAAGCACTGAACAGGAGAGGCAAAATGTCCACATGAACCAAAGTTTATAAGAGAAAGAAGAGTGGAGGGCCTTGTGAAGGAGAGACAGAGAGGGGCTTTCACCAATGCTAGTCTCCTGTCTCTTCCCAACAAAGGATTGCCTAGGGTTATGAAGGATTTTAGGTGGAATAAGCCATCATTTTTATTCACAGAATATGCAGGGATTTCTGGGGAAAAGGTGGGGTTATGAAAATCAGGTGTGCATGCAGGACATAGCCAAGATGGATTCCACCACAAAGGCTGTGGGAACAAAGATGGAATGCGTGGTGAAGACTTCTGGGATGCTACCATGATTTATTCTGGGATTCTGCACATGCATAATGTTTCTGGACCATGATTTGAGTCCAGGAAAGGATTCCTGTTCTTGACTGCCTCTGGTGGAAGGCCACTTTGTCACTCGAGAGCTATGGTGGTGTAGTGCCTAAAGCTGGTGAGTCTGCTAGCCAGAAGGTTCGTGGTTCAAATGCACCAGCCATTCTGTGGAAGGAAGACTGAGCAACCTACTGCTGCCTTGGATTTACCACTTCAGAAATCCCAAACGGGGTCACTATGAGTTGGACTATGAGTTGGATTCTACTTGAGGGCAATGAGTTTGGTTTTTGTTCAGTTGCCCTGCACCTCTGGAGTACCTGACTCCCAGGTTCATCAGCATTTTACAATGGTCAAGCTTGTGGGGTCTTTTGAAATGTAATTTCTCATCTTGCCTAAGGGTCTGGTTTGCCAGGCAGCAGCAAGAATTAATTTCTAAGGTATCAAGTCAGGGGCCTGTTTGACCTCACTAGACCAATTCTCTGTCTCAGAGGCAGACAGTGAAGTTGATTAGACAAGGAATGCCAAAGATTGCTGACAATCATCAGAAGCTAGGAAGAGGAAAGGAAACACTTTTTCCTAGAAGCCTTGAAGGGAACATTTCAATTTCACACTTCTAGTTTCCAGACCTGTGAGAGAATAAATTTCCATTGTTTTAAGCCACCTAGTTTGTAGTAATTTGTTACTGCATCTCTAGGAAACTAATAAAGGTTCTGACAGTTTTATAAAGACCATTCCATTGACAAACTAGTGCAAGAATCTAAAAACCACAAGATTTGGCCTATAGAGGCTTATCACTTAGAGAATATGTCCAGTTACAGTTATTGCTTTGACCAGTCCTAGCAGCCCTTCTCATCCTTTGGGCTTGATGTAAAATGGATAAAGTGCAAGCAGGTTTCTGCTCATAGTCATCACCACTATAATATTCCAAAGTTATAAATTCAGAGACTGTTAAAAATCTACATAACAGAATTGATCTGAACTGAATGTTCCCTTAATATTTTTATTCTTTCTATTTCTATAGTGCTTCACACACTTGAAGCAGTTTCATATACATGTTCATTTGATCCTCATAAGAAGCATGTGAGACTGACTAGAGAAAACTTATAAAAGAGTGTAGGACAGAAGTGCTATTATATTTTCAATGAAAGACATTTTTAGGCACAAAAAAAAAGTGTTTTCTACTGTTTTGACTAAATCTTCACTTCACAAAAAGAGGAGACTTAGAAAAGCTAAATCTACACTGATTGACATGCATTTTGAACTCTGCATACCTGAACCTGTTTAATTTTTTTTTCATTTTCTCACACTGTATCCGGGAATAAAAGTGGTAATTATTCATTAGGAATACATTATCTCTGCCATAAACTCTTGGGTATCAAATGCACCTTAACTTTTTTTCTCAGTAATTTCCAAAATTTGATACTCTGATACTTTGGGCCAAAGTAAATTCAGAACTAAGTAAAACAAAATGCCCTTGCATGGTTAGGATAATTGCATGCAGTAGTATCTAGGTCATAGGAAGAATATTGAAAAGAATAACAAACACTTTTTGCAAGAAGAGCAAGAATTATTCTTGTGCACATTTTTGCCATCCAGGGTGTTCATCCGGACAGGATCAAATAATCCATATCTTTGTTATTTGTCTGAGTGAGCCAACCCACCCTCATCGAAATCTTATAAATGACCTAACTGCCTATTCTGTGCAATATAACTTTACACAAAACTGAAGTAAAGTGATCTTATTTCAACATTGGATGGCAAATAGTTGGCTTTCTCTATATATAAAATAAATAGAAATAAAAGCAGATGAAAAACAGCTGGTTTCAGAGTTACATGGAGTCTATATTCCCATGCACCTTTAGGTGTGATATTATTTCGACTAGATTTAGTATCCTCAAGGAACTTTCAGGTGCTTTGGCTAATAAGTACCTCCAGGCCCATCATAAAACAATGCACCAAGAAAGAATGTGCTCAACCTCAAAACTAAGTGCCCAAATTCAAACAGTTTATTATGCCCAGAATGACTTACAAATAAAAGATAAGTTCACTTTTATTTGGCAACATAAAAGATGGTTACTTAAGAGGCAAACAGGTCTAGAAAGCTTTATTGCTCCCATAATTTATTATGGAATTAATCCATTACGTGTTTGCACCAGGTCAGTTCGCTGAAGGGAACTTACATTTTATAGAAATCAGATTGAGAAGTACAGATTGAGAAGTACAAATCGAGGCACCCTAATGGAGTACTAAGCACACTTCTAAAAGCCAAACATCCTATGGACTGTGAGTCTCTGAATCGTTTAAT
>NW_006921594.1:28073247-28088598 GCF_000298275.1 Orycteropus afer afer
GAAGGCTGGTGGTTCAAACCCACCAGCCACTCCCCAGAAGGAAGGTTGGGCAATCTACTTCTGTAGTTGTACCACCTCAGAAACCAAGGAGGGGTCGCTATGAGTCGGGACCGACTGACGGCACATAACAACAACAACAAGCAAAAACTGCAGAGTAGAAAAAGATTAAGTTAGAAAGTCAAAATAACTAAAATTGGATGTCTTCTCTACCACTTACTAATCACTTGTACCAGGTCCCTGGGTGGTACAAACAGTTAACACTCTCTGCTGGTAACCAAAGATGAGCCTCTCAAGTCCGCCCCTAGGTGCCCCAGAAGAAACGCCTGGTGATCTACTTCCAAATACCTCAGCCACAGGGAAGCCTGGGGAGCATTGCTCTGCTCTGGCGCACAGGGGCCACCGTGATCAGATCAGCCTGACAGCAACAAGTGGTTTCATCACTTCAACTGTCAGGGATTCACTGTTTTCAACTCTAAGGAAAAAAAACTTACAACCTTTTGAAAGGTTGTTGTTATGAAGAGAATCAAGTGAGAGGTTGTTTGAGAAAACATTTAAATCTGTAAATTGTATTAAGACCTAAGATATTTTATTTATGGATCTACTTATCAATGATTCATGTAGCAAGGTTTTTAGCTTTCTGGAAAAATATAAATTGGTAGCTAACAATAGTATCCTTCTAGTGATTCAATAATACCTGAAAACCAATACCAACACCAGCTGCCATTGAGTTGATTATACACATATATAAAACAGACATTTAAGTGAATTCCAAAAAGTGATTTCAAACAAATATATTTCTTCTTCTAGAGTTCTTTTTGAATGTTTTTCCCCTTCATTTGAATAGCTTTACACATACAATGAAAGAGAAGACAGGGTGACACAGTTAAGATAAGTCACCACCCTTCAGGACATTAAGATAAGATAAGGTAAGAAGTGACTGTGTTTCACTCTACACTCAGTCAGGTTCACATCCGGCCTTATCTTTGATATCCACCCCTTCATCATTTTCTTTTGTCATTTTAGGATCTTTAATTTTCTTTCAACAATTCTTTTTACTTATGTTGACTTATAAAGTAGAGTTTAGCCTTCAATCATACATGAAGTATTTTATGTCTACACATACTTGAAAGCCAGTAATTTATTTTTCTCTGTCTCCTATGTGCTACTGCGAGCCTGGAATTTGACCCATAACTTCAACTAAAGACCCCACTCACCTATCACTTTTCAAAATGTTTAACCAAACACTCTTAACTAGTCAAAAGTCAGTGATAACAGAGCCTCCTACTGTGCATCTTCAGTGTTGCGTGGCTCACTGACAGCTGGAGAGAAAGCTCTTGTTAAGCATATTTGATTTGCCCTGGTTTATGTCTCCTCTGTTTTACTGGAAAAAGCCCTCAGCAGGTCTCTGGCTGGGGCTTCACAGCTGAGCACTAACAATGGGAAGTGTAAATGGTGATTAAGTGCTTGCATGATTCTCAGATTCCCAGAGATCCAGCATCACAGGTGTCTGCATTGCAGCTGGAACCAGGGATTCATTTTATCAGAGTTAAGTCTCCATTTTAATTGTGGAAATGTAAGGCATTGACTACAACGCATTGGATTTGGTGATTAGTGCTAATGTAGAGAAAGCTAGTAAGTTGAGCAAAATGTTTTAGAGGTCATATTCTATACCTAGATGAAATGTAAAAAAAAATGATGGCACAATTTAAGTTATTGTTTCAGACAGGTGGAAACACCAATTTAACTTAACCCTGCTTAACAGTAGGAAGAATACATGAACATAGTGAAGGGTAAGAACACTTGTTAAATGGGAAAATGTAGAAAACTCAGCAAGTTTCACTTGGAATAGACTTTTGATGGCTACTTTCAAACACTTTGAAGGGCTGCCATGTTTAAGAAGAACACAATTTATTTTATGTAATTCCAGAAGGCAGAATCAAGGTTAGAGAGAGAAGATGACAGTTGAGAAGGGTTCATTTCAGAATAAGACAGAAATTCTTATCATCTGGTGCCCTATGAAAACACAAGATGATAAAGTCTCCAGTTCTGCAAGGGTTCAAGCATAAGTTAAGTGATCATATTCTATAGTGTTTGCAATGGCATTTCTAATATTAAATGGGATTTTAGAGTAAATGTAATTTATGATGATTTTGGTGCTAAATTATAATGACTCTAACATCAGATAAGATTTAGGCATTAAAAAGGAAGTGTATTTTAGGTCAAATGCTAGCATGTCCTTGGTTTGGTAAAGTGGAGAGAGAATAAGAGAGAGCTTAAGATCAAAAAACCATGGGTCAAATCCTGGTATTTATATACTGGTCATTTGGGCACATAACTTAGTGTTATGGCTTCCTTATATCTAAATGTGGATAATGATTCTGATATCAAACTGTCATTGGGACTAAATTAATGAAATACATTAATATAATTAATGTATTTCATTAATTTAAGGAGAGTGTCTAGCATCAATAAACTTTAGTAGCATTATTACTACCATCCCTTAGGCTTATATGTTTGACATGATTTTCAATGCACTGCTACACATCACATGTAACCCACATGTCTATTTAGTGTGCGTATAACATTAACTAGGAGCTCTGGTAGCGTAGTGCCTAAGGCACTTGACAGCTAATTAGAAGGCTGGTGGTTCAAACCCACCAGCCACTCCTCAGAAGGAAGGCTGGGCAATCTACTTCCGTAGTGATACCACCTTGGAAACCCAAGGAGAGTTTGAGAGAATAAACTCGGGTGGCTATGAGTCAGGTCTGACTCGACCGCACATAAAAACAACAAAAATAACATTGACTTAATCTTCCTATGCTCTTAACTATATTGTCCAAATCAAGCTCTGGCAACAGTGTAACATCTGACTATTTCTCCTTTCTCTCTGTCTTTTTTATTCCTGAGCTTGTTTTGAAACTTTTCACCCAAATTGCATATTGGGCTCCATAATGTAATTCCCTTTTCAAATTTCCCTAACTGATTCATACCTTGAATATGGCAAATGACTAAATATATATTTGATAATGTATTACCTTGAAGATTAAACTCAATTGCCTAATCATAGAATTATAAACCTTCCTGGTAGTTGCCATTAGCAATCAACAATCTCTATTTTACAGCAACACTAGTTGGAATTTTCCATTTACACTGACTGTGCATGTTTGCTTTTACTCCATTAGTCCTCTGTTTGCAGCCCTGAAGTCTTTGCCAACACCATTCAGTTATGTGAACCACCTTCTTTCATTTATCCATCCAAATCTTCTCACTCCATTAATACTTTCCTTAAAACACAGGTCTTCTAAGGAGCCTTTCCAGATCAACACCAAACCCACAGACCACCCTGCTCATGAGCTGATGCATATCTTGTTTTATTGAATTTATGTCTGCTGCTTCAGTATCTGCTTAGCTTTCCCCAGAAACTTTTAATGTATACTCTATATTCCCTAAAATCTCTATTACTGGAGTATGCATGCAATAAACAGTGAACCCCCAGCTGAGCCCAAGTCTTTTAAATGTTCACTAACATTTCATTTGTGAGAAGCACAGAGTTTTGCAATTCACCAAAGGATTAGAACATTTAAATCTATAAAATCGAAGTAATCATGAATAAGTGAAACTTGTAGGGAAAATTTAATAATGTTCAAGAATCCAAGTAGATATTAATTTACGAATGAATGAATGTACATATGCCTCACTGAAGACAGAGGTTGTTCATATTAGAAGTAACACATAGGTTTCATACACATTAGCTTTTAGATCTTTCACAAGTGGATAAAGTAAAAATCATTTCACATTCTCTTAGTTATGTAGTGCTGCTATAAGAGAAATACCACAAGTGGAGATGGCTTTAACAAACAGAAATTTACTCTCTCAAATTTTGTTGTTGTTGTTGTTATGTGCCGTCGAGTCAGACCTGACTCATAGCGACCCCTCCTTGGGTTTACCAAGGCAGTATCACTACGGAAGTAGATTACCCCATCTTCCTTCCGAGGAGTGGCTGGTGGGTTTGAACCGCCAGCCTTCTGGTTAGCAGTCAAGTGCCTTAGCCACTATGCTACCAGAGGAGGCTAGAAGTCTGAATTCAGAGTGCCAGTTCAAGGGAAGACTTTCTCTGGAGGAAGGTCCTGTTGTTGTTGTTGTTATGTGCCCTCGAGTCAGACCCAACTCATAGCGACCCCTCCTTGGGTTTCCAAGGCAATATCACTACGGAAGTAGATTGCCCCATCTTCCTTCCGAGGAGTGGCTGGTGGGTTTGAACCGCCAGCCTTCTGGTTAGCAGTCCAGTGCCTTAGGCACTACGCTAACAGAGGAAGCACCTAGCCTCCTTTAAACATCTGTGGGCCCAGCATTCCTTCAAGATCTACATGTATCTTGGCATCAGTCTTTGTCTGGGTCTAGTGCCTAAGACATTTGACTGCTAACCAGAAGGCTGGCGGTTTTCAAACCCACCAGCCACTCCTCGGAAGGAAGGTTGGGCAATCTACTTCCGTAGTGATATTGCCTCGGAAATCCAAGGAGGGGTCTCTATGAATTGGATCTGACTTGATGGCAGTCAATTGGGTTTGGTTTTGGTTTAGGAAATTCTCAATGTAGGAATCCTGGGTCCAAAGGATGTGCTCTGCTCCCAGCTCTTCTTTCCTGGGTTTACTCAGGTTCCTCCTTCACTGCTTGCTTCTCTCTCCTTTTATCTCTTGTAAGATAAAAGGTGATGAAGGCTACACCCCTGGGAAACTTCTCTTACATTGGATCAGGGCTGTGACCTGAGTAAGGGTATTGCATCCCACTCTAATCTCCTTGGAACTTGTTGGTCATATAAGATCACATCTGGTAAACAATTACCTCATTAAATAAATGTCAAACCACAGAGAACCATAACCCAGTCAAGTTGACACATATTTGGGGGGGGGCACAATTTAATCCATGACCAACATATTGTTGGTAAAATGATACTCCTACCTAAATATAATAATCATATGTCTTTCTGATTTTAAACTAAATTTTGAGATAGTCTTTGTCACCTGACTGAAAAAAAAAACAAAAAAACAGGGGAAATTACATTATTTAGATGATTTCTCAATCATTTCTCAATTTGAGATGAATATACATTATTGCTCATGAAGAATTAGTGTAATTAGTAATTAAAGAAAAAAAAAGGATTTGTACAAGAAGGAATACTGTAGTAGGCAGAAAAATAGCTTGTCGAAGATGTCTACATTCTAATCCTGCAACCTGTGCATATGAAAAAAGCGACTTTTCTTCGAGATGAAGCTATTATCCTGGATTATTGAATCGGGTCCAATGTAATCACCAGGGTCCTTAAAAAAGCTAGAGGAAGAGATGTAATGACGAAAGCAGAATATTTCTGTGAGGTGCTATAGATCTGAAGATGTTATGATGATGGCTTCAAAGATGGAGGAAGAAGTCAGAAGGTAAGGAATACAAGTGGCCTGCAGCAGCTGGAAAAGGCAAGAAAACAGATTCTCAGCTAAAACAACCAATAAAGGCAACCATTGCTGTGGAGTCGATCCGACCCATAGCAACCCCTCCTTGGGTTTCCAAAGTATCATTACAGAAGTAGATGGACCAGCCTTCCTTCTGAGGAGTGGCTGGTGGGTCAGCTAGAGCCTTCAAAAGAGCCTTGTTTGCACCTTGATTTTAGCCCAGTGAAATGCATTTTGACCTCTGACCTTGAGATCAGCTGTTATTCTTGTTAGGTGCCAATGAATCAGCTCCAACTCATAGCAACCTCTGTGTACAACAGAACAAAGCACTGTCTAGTCCTGCACCATACGCACAATCCCTGCTATGCTTGAGACCTTTGCCTCAGCCACTGTGTCAGTCCATCGTGTTGAGGGTCTTCCCTTTTACCTGATCCTGTACTTTAACAAGCATGATATGCTTCTCTAGGGACTGGTCCTTTCCGACAATATGACCAAAGTATGTGAAACATTCTTGCTTCTAAGGAGCATTTCAGCTGCATTTCTTCCAGGACAGATTTATTCATCTTTCTGGCAGTCCATGGTATTTTCAG
This sequence comes from Orycteropus afer afer, assembly GCF_000298275.1. Taxonomy (NCBI): domain Eukaryota; kingdom Metazoa; phylum Chordata; class Mammalia; order Tubulidentata; family Orycteropodidae; genus Orycteropus; species Orycteropus afer. Next base: position 28,079,282 of record NW_006921594.1, read on the forward strand.
TATTCCTCACCAACACCACGATTCAAAGGCATCAACTCTTCTTTATTCTTCCTTATTCATTGTCCAGCTTTCACATGCCTATGAGGCAACTGAAAATACTATGGCTTGGGTTAGGCACACTTTAGTTTTCAAAGTGACATCTTTGCTTCTTAACACTTTAAAGAAGTCTTTTGCAGCAGATTTGCCAACTGCAATATGATGTCTGATTTCTTACCTACTTCTTTCATTGGTGTTGACTGTGTGTCCACATAAAATGAAATCCCTGACAACTTCAATCTTCTCTCCACTTATCGTTCCAGTTGTGAGGATTTTTGTTTTCCTCATGTTGAGTTGTACTCCAAACTGAAGACTATAGTCTTTGATGTTCATTAGTGAATGCTTCACATCATCTTCACTTTCATTAACCAAGGTAGTGTCATCTGCTTGTTGTAGTTTGTTAAAGAGTCTTTCTCCAATCTTGATGCTGTGTTCTTCTTAATACAGTCCAGTTTCTTGGATTATTTGCTTAGCATACGGATTGAATAAGAATGCTGAAAAGATACAACACTTGTGTAGATCAGACATCATTCCCGATTTTAAGGCATGCACTATTCCCTTCTTCTGTCTGAATGACTGCCTCTTGGTCTATGTTGCTCAAGTTGCTCAGGAGCACAATTAAGTGTTCAGAATTCCAGTTCTTCCCAATATTATGTATAATTCATTATGATTCACACAGTCAAATGCCTTTGAGTAGTCAATAAAACACAAGTAAACATCTTTCTGATATTCTTTGGTTTCAGCTAAGATCCATCTGACTTCAGCAATAATATCTCCTATTCCACGTCATCTTCTTAATCCAGCTTGAATTTCTGGAAGTTCCCTATCAATATACTGCTGCAACTGTTTTTGAATTATCTTCAGCTAAATTTTACTTTCATGTGATACTAATGTTCAATAATTTCTGCATTCTGTAGGATAATCTTTCTTTGGAACGGGCACAGATGTGGATCTCTTTCAGTTGGTTGGCCAGGTAGCTGTTTTCCAAATTCCTTGGTATAATTGAGTAAGTGCATCCAGCATTGCACCCTTTTTTGAAACATCTCAATGGGTATACCATCTATTCCTGGAGGCTTGTTTTTCACCAATTTCTTAGTGCAGGTTGGACTTCTTTCTTCAATACATGGTTCTTGATCATATGCTACCTCTTGAAATGGCTGAACATCAACCAATTCTTTTTGGTACAGTGATTCTGTGTATTTTCTCTTGATGCTTCCTGTTGTTGCTGTTGTTATGTGCCATCAAGTCGGTCCCGAATCATAACAACCCCTCCCTTGGTTTCTGAGGTGGTATCACCATGGAAGTAGATTGCCCAACCTTCTTTCCAAGGAGTGGCCGGTGGGTTTGAACTGCCAGCCTTCTGGTTAGCATCATTCAATATTTTGCCCACAACATCCTTCAATATTGCAATTCAAGGTTTGCATTTTTTTCTTCAGTTCTTTCATCTTTAGAAATGCCAAGCATGTTCTTCCCTTTTGGTTGTCTAACTCCAAGTCTTTGCACATTTCATTATAATAATTGTCTTGGTCTTCTCAAGCTGCTCTTTGAAATCTTCTGTTCAGTGCTTTTGTTTCATCATTTCTTCCATTCACTTTAGCTACTCTACATTCAGGGACAAGTTTCAGAAACTCTTCTGACATCCACTTTGGTCTTTTCTTCCTTTCCTGTCTCTTCATTGACTTTTTTCTTTCTCCATAAATGATGTTTCTGATGTCATCCCACAACCCATCTAATCTTTGGTCACTGATGTTCAGTGTGTCAAATCTATTCTTCAGATGTGTCTAAATATGGATGGAATATAATCAAGGTCATATTTTGGCTCTTGTGGACTTGTTTTAATTTTCTTCAGCTTCAACTTGTACTTGCATGTAAGCAACTGATGGTCAGCTCCAGTCAGCCCCTGATCTTGTTTTGACTGATGATATTGAGCTTCTCCATCACCTCTTTCCACAGATGTAGTTGCTTTGATTGTTGTGTAGTCCATCTGGTGAGGTCCACACATACAATCACTGTTTATGTTGTTGAAAAAATTATTTGGTCTTGCAAAATTTTATTATGCAATCTCTGGCATCATTTCTATCACCACGACCATATTTTCCAACTACCAATGTTTCTTCTTTGTTTCCAACTTTCACATTCCAATCACTAATAATTATCAATACATCTTGATTGCATATTTGGTCAATTTCAGACTGCACAACTTGTTAAAAATCTTCAATGTCTTCATCTTTGGCTTTAGTGGTTTGTGCATAAATTTAAGTAATAGTAGTATTAACTGGTCTTCTTTGTAGGTATGTGGGTATTATCTTATCAATGACAGCATTATACTTCAGGACAGATCTTGAAATGTTCTTTTGACTATGAATACTATACCATTCATCTTTAATTTGTCATTCCTGGCATAGTAGACCATATGATTATCTGATTCAAGGTGGCCAATACCAGTCCATTTCAGCTTACTCATGCCTAGGATAGAGATCATTATGTGTTCCATGTCATGGAATGTGACTAGTAAAACAATAAATAAGACTAGTAAGATCATAAGAGCTCTGGTAGCATAGTGCCTAAGTTACTTGACTGCTAACCAGAAGGCTGGTGGTTCAAACCCACCAGCCACTCCTCGGAAGGAAGGTTGAGCAATCTACTTCTGTAGTGATACTGCCTCAGAAACCCAAGGAGTGGTTGTATGAGTCAGGTCCGACTCCACGGCACATAAAAAAAAACAACAGTAAGATCATAAATTTGTCCTGTTTTATGCCACTACGTGTGTGGTAATCTATTACAGCAGCAATAGAAAACTAATACAAATATTAACTGAAGATTTTGTTGTGATAATTAGCTTTTGCCCATAAATTAAGTATAGAAAGGAGGCACCCAACAGTTAAGTTTCTATAATGACATTTGCCTTATGAAGTAATTGTTCTTCTTAGAATAAGATGATGAAGCAGAGAATTTGTGCTTAAGATAGATCTGCCTTTGCAAGTTGTATAAGGAATGGCTTCATAAGCATGTGACCTGTGCAGTCATACAGGTCCAGAGCCACATGTTTATTTTAATGCTCTGTTGTCACATCTTGAAATGACTAAAAATTTTCAATAAAAAGTCTTGCATTTTCATTTTAGACTGATCTCTGAAAACTATATAGCCAGTCCTGATTATAGCCTTAATGATTTTTCAACATGATATTCACATCACAAATCTAAAATAGAAGAGATAACACATTACAACAACAACAGAAAAAAGAATAAGGAAAAAAAAAAAAGCTATGCAACATATCTTGATAGTTAAGGTTGTGTGTCATCTTGGCTGGACTATGATTTTCAGTGGTTTGGCAATTATGGTGTAGTCATACCCCATGATGAGATCTGATATAATATTATCACCTCCATGATGAGATCTGCTAAGAGCAGCCAATCAACTGAAAGAGTGTTCCCTCAGGGGTGTGACTTGCATCCAATATGTATGGACATTCTGGCAAAGCTCTGGCTTTTTGTTCAATTTGGTTCCTGCATCTGGCTTGTCATGATCTGACCTTTGTTTCTTTGGATTTGGACTCAAGCCAGTGGACTGCTATACTGCCTGCCTACCTTGAATTCTTCAGCCTCTGCAGGCTGTGAGCCAGCAGCCTGATATCTGACCTCCCAATTTTGGGTTTATCATCCTTGTAACTATGTAGAGTCAGGAGAAGCCTCCTACCTGACATCTAACCCATGGACTTGGTACTTGCCAGCCTCTACAACTGTATGAGCCACTCCCTTGAGATAAAGCTCTCTTTCTCTAAATATGTATGTGTAGTGCATATGTATGTGTATTTTTTTTGTGTGAGTGTGTGTATAACACTTCACTGGTTTTGCTTCTCTACAGAACCCAGACAATATTTACAAAAGTTTCTGTACAAGTAATCTCCTCTCCCATTGCAAATCTTTATACAGAGTTTATGTAACCAATAATTATGATAGTTCAGCCCTGGTTGCGTTCTATCCACCAGAGTTAAGAAAGTGAGATATATTACTTGAGTCTCAATTCAACATACATATATTGGGCTATAGAACTATATTTGTTGTTGTTGTTATGTGCCGTCGAGTTGGCCCTGACTCATAGCGACCCCTCCTTGGGTTTCCGAGGTGGTATCACTACAGAAGTGGGATTGCCCAACATATGGCATAGTTAAAAACCTGAGAATTATTATGTAGCTAGTAGAATTATATATTTAAGACTACAAAATGTCATCTCAGGAAAATAATTTATAAGATTTGAACATATAAAAAGGAATCAATCACAACTAAATAAAAGCACTAGAGAAAATTGAAACTTAGACAATTTGTGTCAATTATAGAACCACATATCAACATCACCAAAAACTTTCATAGGCAACTCCACACTGTTACTTCATAAATCATTCTAAATTTTTGAAACCCTAATCCAAAGATAAATCCTTTCTCTTAACAATGAAAGACTGTTCACCACTAGTCTTAACTGGGTAGAATCTATAATTAAAATGGATTATTGGAATCAACTGGTTAAGGGACGGTAAGATGGTGTCTTACCAGTAGTCCACAGGTTAGTTCCCTCTAGCATCTTAGTGCCTGAAAAACTAGGTGCATTAGTTTGAAGCAGGGATTCTGATGCTCATTAAGTCAGAGAATACCAAACTCAGGGAAGCAGGAGTAGAAAAGAGGGAAAGGAAGTGTAACCAGCTGGAAAGGATAAAAAATAGGGGAACTTGCCCTAAGGAGCACTGACCAGCTAATGAAATGGGGCACTGGAGAGAACATACCACCAAAGGATATGCAGGCACTCCATGGATCTATCTTCACCTCTTGCCTTTATCAGTAAACTTGGAACCACAGGGAGGGAGAAGAGTACCCTCTGGCTGCAGGTGCTACTGAATTGGAAGCAGAGAGGGAAGCTCGCCACAGTGGATGGACTCTGGGTCAATCTCGTACTGCAGGTAAGGGCAGCTATCCAAGGACAGCATTTTGGCATGGTGGGGCCTGGAGCATGGGGTTTTTGTGGCTGTCTGAATCTGGCAGAAAGTGTCAGCCCCCTAATCATTGAGGTATTTGCCAAACTTCAGCTGCAGGCCTGTGAGTAACATCATAAGGTCATCATTAGCAACCAACTCAAAGCCCTGGGAATGGCTACGTGTGTCTTGGAGCTTTTTTTTTTTTTCCTCTTTTCTTCCGCCTTTCCCTGCCTCTGCCCTACCTCATCCAACAGAAAAACAACATTAAGACACCATAACACCTGCCAGCTCAAATCCTAAATCCCCTTCATGACAGAGACCTGCATCTACATTCCACACAGTGAATCCATCATCACAAAGAAAACTGCAGAGGAACCCAGCACACCTGAATTAATAAGTAAAACAAATAAAATACACCAGCTCCACCTCTGCAAAAATATTAAATAATAAAATCAAGACAAAACAAATCAATACACAGCTAACAGTTAAAGACAAATTCAAAATGTCTAGGAAACAACAGGCAACATCAAAGAAAACAAACAAAAAAAAAAACCAGGATAAGACAATAGAAATAAAATTGCAAACAAAAGTCTCATTAAGTATGGAGGAAGGGGAGGAAATAGAATTATCCAAGGAGGAATTTAGAAAGTATGTTTATAGAACTCTATAAGAGCTCAAGGAAACCCCGAACGGAATCAAGGAGAACACAGACAGTACCCTGGAAGAACTCAGGAAAACCATTCAAGAACAAAATAGCAAGATTAATACATAATCACAACTCACACAAAAACAGCAGTTAGAAATTCAGAAGATGAATAGCAAAATTACAGAATTACACAACACAGTGGAAGCACAAAAGAATAGGCTACAACTGGCTGAAGATCACATTTCCCAGCTAAAAGATAAATCCCTTGACACCTGCCTGTATGAAGAAAAAGAGAACCTAAGAGTTCATGGCACAGGTAAAGGCAGCTATCCCAGAGCAGCGTTTTGGCATGGAGGGGCCTGGAGTATGGGGTTTATATGGGCTGACATGAAAATAAACAACATATGCCTCATTGGGATTCCAGAACAAGAAGAGGTGAAAAAAATCCATAGAGAAAATTATGAAGACTTACTAACAGAAAATGTCCTCTATATCATGAAGGAAGAAAAGATATTTGTCCAAGAAGCTCAAAGAACCCCATACAGGATACATCCCAAGAGAAAAACACTGAGGCATATCATTATCAAACTCTCCAAAACTAAAGACAAAGAAAGAATTGTGTGAGCTGCCCAGGGCAAAAGAAATATTAGTTATAGCAATCAGTTAGGCTGAGTTCTGATTACTCAACAGAAACCATGCATGCAAGAAGGCAATGGGATGGCATATATAAAATACTGAAGGAAAAGAACTTCCAACCAGGAATCCTATATCCAGCCAAACTGTCATCAAACATGAGTGTGAAATCAAGACATTCTCAGACAAAAAGAAGTTAAGGGATTTTCTAAAAACCAGACCAACCCTTCAAGAAATGCTTAAGGAAGCCTTTCCAATAGAGAACCCACAACAGAGAACAACAAAATCAGGACACATGACGTCAACATTAAAACCAAATCAGAAAGAGATGTTCAAAATAAGACCATAAAGCATTGTACACTAAAAAAAAAGGAATTCAATCTGCACATGACAACAGTAACTAACCAAATAGAGAGAATAAAAGTTCTAGGTACAAAACTTCCAAATGGAGAGGAAAACAGGACAATGTCCTCATAGAACAGACTGTTCCAAAATATAGAGACAAGAGTTCAATCCAAGGTACCCACAGAGAAAATTAACAATTCCTCTAAGCAAATGCAGAAGGAAGGAAAACATATGGGTTTAGTAAGCACGAAACCAACAATAAAGAAGAAAAGAGAGGAAACACTTCACAGCAAAATGAACTCAGCACAGAAAACTATATGGACCAAGAAAACTCCAAGAACACAACAAAAAAACAAAATAGAATGACAGCAATCAATGGATACCTATCACTAATTACACTCAATGTAAATGGACTAAATGCACCAATCAAGAGAAAGAGAGTGGCAGACTGAATAAGAAAAGAAGACCCACCAATATGCTGCCTATAAGAGACCCACCTGAGACACAAAGATAAAAACAAATTAACAGTTAAGGGGTGGAAAAAATTATACCAAGAAAATGGTAACCCAAAAGGAGCAGGAGTGGCAATATTAATTTCTGATAAAATAGACTTTAAGGCAAAAAATAACATAAGAGACAAAGAAGGTCACTATATGATGTTGAAAGGGTCATTTGACTAAGAAGACATTATGATAATAAATATCTAAGCAACCAGAGAAAGTGCTCCAAAATAAGTGAAGCAAATATTAATTGAATTGAAAGGGAAAATAGACAATTCTGTAATAGTAGCGGGAGACTTTAACATACTACTTTCAAGGAGGGACAGATCAACTAGAAAAAAACTGAATAAAGATACAGAAGAACTCAACAACACAATCAAACAATTTGACCTCATAGCAGAGCACTCTACTCAACAAAAGCACAATTCACTTTCTTCTCCAGTGCAAATGGATCATTCTCCAGAATAGATCATATGTTAGGACATAAAACAAACCTCAATAAATTCAAAAATACTGAAATACCACAAAGCATCTTCTCAGACCACAATGCTATAAAATTAGAAATTAATCACAGAAAGATCAAGGAAAAAACATCAAACGTGGAAGTTGAACAATACACTGCTCAAAAACTACTGGGTAATAGAAGAAACAAAAAGTGAAATAAACAAATTTCTAGAAACAAATGAGAATGACGATATAGCTTACCAAAATTTATGGGACACAGTGAAAGCAGTACTCTGTGATCAGTTTATAGCAATAAATGCATACATCAAAAAAGAGGAAAGAAACAAAATCAACACTCTCACTCAACCACACCAACAACTAGAAAAAGAACAACAAAAGAATCCTATGCTATCTAGACGTAAGGAAATAATAAAGAGCAGAGCAGAAATAAATGAAACAGAAAACAAAAAAACAATAGAGAAAACAAGAAGCTGGTTCTTAGGAAAGATTAACAAAATTGACAAACCACTGGCAAATCTAACAAAAGAAAAGAAAGAGAAGATGCAAATTACTAGAATAGTAAACAAAAAGTGTGTCATTGCAACAGAACAAACTGAAATAAAAAAGATACTGACAGAATATTATGAAAAACTATACTCCAACAGATTTGAGACTTAGAAGAAATGGACAAGTTTCTGGAATCACAAGACCTACTTAAACTATCCCACTCAGAGATAGAATACTTGAACTAACCCATAACAAAGGAAGAAATTGAACAGGTCATAAAAAAAAGTAACTTCCCACAAGAAAAAGTCCTGGCCCTGATAGCTTCACTGGAAAATTTTACCAAATATTCAGGGAAGAGTTGACACCTATACTACTCAAGCTATTTCAGAGCATAGAAAAAGATGGAATACTCCCGAACTCATTTTATGAAGCAAGCATAAAACTAATACCAAAACCAAGGAAAGACACTATTAAGTAGGAAAACTACACAACAACATCCCTCATGAACATAGATGCAAAAATCTTCAACAAAATCCTGTTGTTGTTATGTGCCGTTGAGTTGGATCTGACTCATAGTGACCCCATCTTGGGTTTCTGAGGCAGTATCACTATGGAAGTAGATTGCCCAACCTTCCTTCTGAGGAGTGGTTGGTGGTTTGAACTGCCAGCCTTCTGGTTAGCAGCCAAGTGCCTTAGGCACTATGCTACCAGAGCTCCTCAACAAAATCCTAGCCAAGAGAATCCAACAACATATCGAAATAATAATAATAATAATACATCCTGACCAAGTGGGATTCATACCTGTTATGCAAGGAGGGTTCAACATAGAAAAATAATCAATGTAATCCACCACAAAAACAAAACAAAAGAAAATAACCATATGATTATATCAATCAACACAGAAAAGGCATTTGATAAATTACAATACCCATTCCTGTTCAGAACTTTCAGCAAAGTAGGGATAGAAGGGAAATTCCTCAACATAATAAAGGGTGTATATGCAAAGCCAACAGCTAATCTTATTATTAATGGAGAAAGACTCAAAGCATTCCCTGTACAAACAGGAACCAGACAGGCATGCCTTCTATCACCACTCCTATTTAACATTGTATTGGAAGTCCTGGTGAGAGCAATAAGGCAAAAAAGTGAAATAAAAGGCATCCAAATTGGCAAAGAGGAAATAAAGCTATCTCCATTTTCAGATGATAGATCCTATACATAGAAAACCAAAGAGACTCAA
>NW_006921594.1:28089513-28090665 GCF_000298275.1 Orycteropus afer afer
CAATTACTAACTTCATATGGAAAGGAAAGAGACTTCGGATAAGCAGAGCACTTCTGAATAAGAACAAAGTGGAGGGCTCACACTCCTGGATCTTAAAACCTACTATACAGCCACAGCAGTCAAAACAGTGTGATATTGGTACAATGACAGACAGATAGATCAGCAGAACAGAATAAAAAACCCAGGTCTGGTAGCATAGTGCCTAAGGCACTTGACTGCTGCTAATCAGAAGGCTGGTGGTTGAAACCCACCAGCCACTCCTCGGAAGGAAGATGGGACAAAATCTACTTCTGTAGCGATACTGCTTTGGAAACCCAAGGAGGGGTCGCTATTAGTCAGATCTGACTGGATGGCAGTGAGGTTTTTTTTTGTTTGTTTGTTTGTTTTTTGTTTTTTATCACTATGGAAGGAGATTGCCCAACCCTCCTTCCAAGGACTGGCAGTTAGGTTTGAACTGTCAGCCTTTCTGGTTAGCAGTCAAATGCCTTAGGCACTTTGCCATCAGAGCTTCCATATATGATAGTAGTACAGTAGTACATAGGATAGAAGTAATTTATTAATATTTGTAACCAGCTTTGTTCACATTACTAATAAACCTAGTTTTCAAGTCAATAAACATTAAAAGAAAATATTGTATTTGGCCAATATCTAACAGAAAGTTGACACTTCAAAATACTGCATAAACTATTATTTGAAAATAGAATGCTACATGTGGTACCAGTGCGTAATTTAGATTTCTGCACAAATCTAACTGTTGTCTTATGAACCCAGTGAAAAGTCACTACTCAGTTAAAAGTAAATTTTGTTTAAATTTTAGGGGTAGTTAGTTTGCATTTGTATGCTAATGCAGTCAGCTTAAAAATCATCATCGTGTTTTCAGAAATCTACTGTCATCAGAATGACACATTATTTACTTTTCTAATCAGAGTCAGACAGGACTTTTCTAACTGAATTATATATAATCTCATCTTGAGTAAAATGTTTTGTTTTTTTTTCCTGGCTATTTAAAACAACACTTAAAAAAACATTTATTTGTCTTTAAAAAATACTTCACCATTTTCCACTAAATAAAGCTCACATATTTTAGCTTGTCTTTCAAAAGGCTATGCAACCTGGCAGCAGCAATCTTCAGTTGCCTAAGGCACTTGACTG
>NW_006921594.1:28091274-28100311 GCF_000298275.1 Orycteropus afer afer
AAGGCTGGTGGTTCAAACCCACCAGCCACTCCTCGCAAGGAAGATGGGGCAATCTACTTCCGTAGTGATACTGCCTCAGAGACCCAAGGAGGGGTCACTATCAGTTGGGGCCTACTCGACGGCACATAACAACAACAACAAGATTATTTAGCAGTTCCAAACATATAAGGATGTTTGTACACACTTAGTTCCCTCGCAGGGTTGAAAGCTTCTTGAGCCCAGAAACCATATTTTTCAGCTGTTTTCATTCCCCATATCATCAAGTATAACTTAGTTCAAGAATGTGCACACACATAAAATACTATGTAAGTGAATATATAATTAATATAAGGGAATGTAGGGTGGCCTGTTGCCTTAATTATAGCAATATTATAGGCTAAAGTGGACAGTCTTTTAACATCATGGTTCAATTAGAATTGCTTATATAGTCTTAAATTATGCAATATAACTTCTTTTATGCTGTCCTGGGAAGATTTTATATCAAAGTAAGAATGAGCCAGTTAAAAAACTCTACTCTTTGAAACCTTTATAGTCTTAGAGGACAAGTCATTACCCTTTAACCTTCCTCTTCTCGGACTTATCCCAAGGCTGTAAAAATGTTTTATTATTTATAGAGAGATTTATATTTTCAAAGCACTTTAGAGCCATTAATTTGTTAAGCCAAACAGCATACAGTAGAACAAGGTGAGTGTGATTAAATGCATTTGACAGATAAGAAAACAGCGGTAATGTCAAAGTGGTCTTTTCACAGCCAGTGGCAGGCGGGCATTCCCTTCAGTGAGAGAACTGTAATTTGCCCGCTGTAAAAACAACCAAACAATAGACCTGCCCTTATTTATTTCATTTTCAATTATTCTTCATTTCCATGGTCAAACAAAATTAGGAGAAAATCTTGTGATGAATCTTTAATTCAAATATACGACAAAGAAAATTTTAAAATTTCACTGTTAAAAATTATTTTTAAAAAGTAATATTTTCTGCTTTTCACTTACATGTGTGAAAGTCTTGATCAGTAATTCAGAATTTGTTGTTGTTGTTGTTGTTGTTGTTATCTGTCGAGTCGGATCCGACTCATAGCGACCTCTCCTTGGGTTTCCAAGGCAGTATCACTACAGAAGTAGGATTGCCCAACCTTACTTCTGAGGAGTGGCTGGTGGGTTTGAACCACCAGCCTTCTGGTTAGCAGTCAAGTGCTTTAGCCACTATGCTACCAGAGCTCCCATTAGTTCTTTAAAATAAGAACAGAGTATGTGGGTTAATGAAATGTACAAATAAGAATAGAGTATGTGAGTTAATAAAATGAAATGTACAACATTATACCATTTTCTGTTGGTCATTTGTACGGAGTTAAAGAGCAGTCTTTCAAAGAGACCTGACCTTACTTTAGCTCTAAAACATGTGAGTGAATATATATATATATGATAAAAATATCACATCAAAAATAGAAGAATATGTATTTATTCAGAAATACACATCTTCACCTAAGTTAACTTCTTCTGTTAAAATCTAGATCCCCTCTTGCCTATGCAAAATTGATTTCAAAGTAGATTTTCCCCTTTTGTTTTTAAGCTTGTGATTTGGGCAATGTGATAATAACATGTGATAATAATTTTCTAAAGTTCTTTTCTCTCTGCTTTTGGACTAAACAAACCTAAAATGAAACAAAAACAAAACTGTGTGTCCCAGCCGGTGTCTCTGGAATGTAGTATTATTTTATCCCAGTGGGGATGAGGGATTTTACTTTTATTTATGGCTGGTATTTTTATGCTTTTGACTCACACAATCACTCTCTCACTATGAAGTCATTTGTATTTCCTGAGAGAAGTTAAGATAATTCACTATTGTTGGACTTGTTTTTTACTCATATTGATGCAAAGAATTAGACACATGACTTCTGCTAGTGCCAATCCCAGTAATCCATAATGTAAAAATCAGGAGTTTGCATAAAAAACATCTGCTTCCTTTGATTCAAAACCTAAAATTGTTTGCATATGCTCATATACTCAGGCCCTAGTTCACGGGCACAACCCAAGTGGGAATTCAAAAATTGGGGCAGAAGATAGAACCAAATGGTCACCTTAATCAAGAAAGATCTCCATTGGCTGCAGAGCCCACATTAACAAGCCTCTGTAAATTCTTCCTTTGAATTTGTTATAGATCTAACACAAATCCTGAGGTTTTATGATCAATTAGTAGTTAGGATATATTGATATTGACCTAAACTGTCCATATCAATTCAAGCTCATTTCTTCTTTACAATTCCACACATCATTATCCTGTTAATATTACCTATATACACAAAGAAGTTACCAGCACTTCTAAGATTATCATTAGCTTGGCGTGCCTAAAAAACTACTTTCTCTGTAAAGACTAATTTAGGTATCTTTGTATGAAAACATGAGGCTCATCCTCCAAAGTAACGACACAATAAAATCTTAATGTCTTCAATCCACTTTTCTTTCAAGTATCTTGAGGGAAGTGAGAGTGCAAGGGTCAAGCCTACATCTGAGTCTAATTATAGGACACTGTATTGGGATACCTCTGAGACCTTTATTTTTTTTCTTCCCCTTCAAGTTACAGCATATGTTATGCTTAAAGGTGGAAAGGCTATTTTCTCCCGCCACAATTCGGGAAATCCAGGCATCTCGCCTCATTTAGGTACTTTGATGTTTTCACTGTGGTTGAGGCTACTAAGGAATTGATTTAAGAGAGACTTCTGTTTTTGCATGATAGTTTCTTTAAATAGCAAAATAATTGACAAACGGCTGGCTCAAATGAAGTCTTTAAGAAGAGATATAAAGGGATGACAGGGTTTTTTTTTTTGTTTCCAGTTTTAAAGACAATAGTACAATCCTCCATAGTCACAGCTCTAACAAGTCAAAGAAAGTAAAATTAATGGAAATATATGCAAATTTACTCTGTTGATGGCATATATATTCACAGACACATGTATATGTCCATATACATGCATACTTTACAAATAGGATGTGCGTGAGCTATGCAAGTTTCTTCTTGAAACTGTGGCTCAGTGACTTAAGGGTTTAACAGCTGCTTTCATTACATAGTAAAATCCATGAGGCACTAATCACTAAAGATTACCTCTACGTAATGTAATAATAACACTTTGACCTGTGTAGTTAGCCTTTCTACTTGCTTGTACCCTGCAGTGAATTTGAATGCAAAATGGAAATGAAACTGAGCATCTGGAACACATTCCTGCCTCATGCTAACCATACCTTTCTTCCATGCCCTAAGTGCCAAAAGCACATTGTGTTGAGGCTAACATATACCCATTTCTTGACATTAGTTATCTATGTTGTGAAGGTTTAAGACATAGATTCTTTTTCAAATGAATTCTGAAGTATACAATAATTAGCTGTAAATAAAATAAATTGCTAAAATAGCTCCACACTCTCCCTACAATAGCCGAACAAGTTTCACACCTAATTTCAACCAGAGACAGATTTATTCAAATATTTAAATGTGTGTAAGGCCAATGTGATTTACTACACTGGATTTTTTTTTCCTTTTATTTTCTTTTTTGTAATAGACTTTTTAGAATGGTTTCACATTTACAGAAAATTTGCAAAGACAGAAAAATCTTTTTTTTAATAACAGACTTTTTAGAATGGTTTCAGAAAATTTGCAAAGACAGTACAGAGAGTTCCTTAATACCCACACCCAATTTCCCTTATTACTTAAAATGGACATTGTTGTTGTTATGTGCCGTCAAGTCGAACCCGACTCATAGCGACCCCTCCTTGGGTTTCCGAGGCAGTATCACTACGGAAGTAGATTGCCCCATCTTCCTTCTGAGGTGTGGCTGGTAAGTTTGAACTGCCAGCCTTCTGGTTAGCAGTCAAGTGCCTTAGGCACTACGCTACAGAGCTCCCAAAATGTACATTAGCATGATATATTTGCTATAATTAATGGACGAATATCGATACATTATTGTTCACTTAAGTCAATACTTTATTCAAATTGCCTTATTGTTTTACCTAATGCACTTTTTCTGTTCTAGAATCCTATTGAGATTCATCATGTCTCCTTAGTATCATTTTGGCTCTCACAGTTTAATTGCTTTCAATGACTGACAATTTTAAGGAATACTGGTCAGGAATTTTATAGAATGGACTCAATGAAGATTTGTCTGGTGTTTCTTCTCATGATTAGACTAGTTATGGACTTTGGGAAGGAAGACCACAGAGTTAAAGAGCCACTCTCATCAAACTATGTTACGGGTGCATATTTATATGTAACTTTGATCACCTGCTTAGATAGTATTTGGCAGGTTTCTGCATTGTAAAGTTACTATCCCCCCTCCTTCCATACTGGACTCTTTGGAAAGAAATCACTACGTGAAGCCCACACCTAAGAAGTAGAGATTTATTCCATAGATGCCTGAGGGCAGAGTATCTACAGAAATTATATGGAATTCTCTTGCATGGGGAATTTTTCTACTCTCCCCCACTTATTTATTTATTTTATCACTGTTTATTTATTTGATCATTTATTCATACCACCATGAACTCATAAATATTTATTTTATGCTTTTAGTTATAACCCAATATTATTTTATTTATATTATTGCTCAAATTGTTCCAGATTTGGTGACTGGGAACTCTTTAAATGGCTCCTGTGTCCTTCTGATATATTGCCATTATTGTTTTATTATTTTCTTACTTCCTGGCAATATGAGGTGTTTCAGTCTCATCTTCCATGCTTCTTGACCCAGTCCTTAAAGTCAGCCATTTTTCCCAGGAGCCCTGGTTTCTTTTATTAGAAAATAATATTAGAAACCAAGGACTGGGTATTATGTGTCAATTTATTTTTGATCAGGAAACTCAAATGCATATTACATGAACTCTTGAGTAAACCACACACTATTGATACTCTGTTCCTTTTATTGAAACAAAAATTCAATTTACCACAAATTTAAAAGTTTACAAGCCATATTCAAACATCACCAAGCGGAAATGATAGTATCTGCTGCATTAAACATATTTGATATTCACAAGGTAAAGGTGGAGAACATTTTCTGAATCACATCAATGCAAATTAACATGCTCTTATGACCATCTTAATCTTTAATCGGGAGCTCTGGTAGCATAGTGGCTAAGACACTTCCCTGCTAACCAGACGGCTGGCGGTTCAAATCCACCAGCCACTCCTCGGAAGGAAGGTTGGGCAATCCTACTTCCGTAGTTATACTGCCTCTGAAACCCAAGGAGGGGTCGCTATGAGTTGGGTTTGACTCCACGGCACATAACAATAACAACAACAATCTTTAATCATGACTTTTTTAGTTTCTGCCACCATGCAAGTGAAACTTGCTGATGTAACTTCTTGATTTATTCAAGGAAAAGCTAAAATTAATTTTAAGAATATTCTAAGAATGATGATCCTAAATCCAAAATACTTTAACATTTGGAATAATCAGGCAAAACTGCCAAGGAATTGCAAATCATTTTAGCATATGTTGTAAATCTTGTAGAGTTTGAAGTTACCATTTTCAAATCTCTATTTCTTAGAGTGCTAAGTCAGCACCATATCATCACCATTATAACTACCCAGAAGTTGAAATGGAAACATCTCATTTACTACTGAGCACAGCAGGAAGACAAGGAAGACAGAGCCTCCAGCAGTGACATCCTATTTGCTTGCCACATTGCAAATTACCTTTCAGGACTGGGCAACATATCCTTCTGTTATACATAAGATCACTATGTGCTAGAGCTGGCTCAACAACAAGCAACAATACATCCTTTTAATAATAATACAATTCTCCTTTCATATAGAACAGCAAGCAGAGTGCCAGAAAGTCCTGCTTAAGATTGATATAAAGCTATATTTGCGTTGAAATAGAAAGGCTTCCTAGCAACTTGCATCTTTTCCCCATCCCTAATTCTGTTAGGATTGAGTTAAGTAACATTGTAAAATAACTCAGAACACTTATAATTTGCTTAAATCTCTTCTATTGCTTTCATTATTTGGTCTTAATATTTGTGAGGTAGTTTAAAATCTTTATAGAGGCCTCTCTTCACATATGAAGAAAGCAATGCTCAAGAGTTACTAAGGAATTTCCTTAGGCCTCAAAGTAGTATTAGTGATCACTTTAAAGGTGGGCTCTTCTCCGGGGTAGGAGGAAATGACATATCTAGGACAGAGAATGTGGCAGTTCTTGAGGATGAGAAAGAAATGACCTCCTCTTCCTCCCAGGTTGGACAAGGAAGATCAGAGCGGCAGCTAATTCTTAGCCAGTGTGAATCTGAGAATGTAAAATACTACAGATGTGTCCAGATTAGAGAGGGGATGGGGAGGTGCTAGGAGAGGTGGGAAGGGACACAGGAGGGGAATACTTAGGAGAAAATGGTTGTGTGCATATAAACTGAAAAGATTTTTCTAACTAAAGTAACTTTTAAATTAGGAGTCTAGGGCATTGATGAATGAAGTATGAGCATAATGAATTCCTACACTTCATGTGGAAAAACCACAGCCTAATCAGTGACTACAGTAGTACATTAGGTCACCAAAATATTTTTGTTCTATGGATAGGGCCACCCAGGCTCCAGATCATTACCCTTAAGTGGTGGCTCTTGTCTAGGTCAATGAGATTATCCAGCAATGTGACAAGAAGCACCCAAACACACCTGGATCTCCTGTTTTATAAGAGATCTATGTATTATATACAGATAATATAGTCTTGCATGTCCTTAAAGAATGCCTATGAAATTCAATTAATATGTCAATTCATGTCTCAGAAGTAAAATAAAGTCCCAACATAGACATCTGTATTGAGGTAAAATTTTATCCTTCAGGACAATATTATTTAAAAGAGGGAAAGAACAGAAGTTAGAGTGAAAACTTCAGTTACCCAGAGTAGACCACAGACTGTGTAGACAGTTACAAAGCAATACAGAGACAGATTTGTTGATGTACTCTGAAGTTTATGCAGTCTTATTTACTCACTGAAATTTGATTTTTCTTCACTATATCACTATGTCTTACGTCTAGGCATATATTTCCAGATGTATGAATTTCAATGTAATCAACTGAAGTTTTCCAATCATGTAAAAAACTGTTTTAATGTCATTCTTGCTACTGTTGTTATTCATTCTTTCAAAAATATAACATTAATATCGGCTAAACACCAAAGAAAGTCTATTTTGTTAAAGATGGAGACAGCTACTCTTTTTTTTAAATGACTAATTAAATCCTCATAACTGATTTTCTATGTACTAACAGTGTAATTTTAATTGGCAAATCTAAAAATGGATCTTTTCAGTATTACTTGCAAAATCTCCTTCCCTTTATTTCAACAAAAACTACTTAACAAAAATATAATGAGCATCATCTAAGGCATGGTCAGGGATACAGAGATAAATGAGGCCTCATAGTTACTCACAAGGAGATTTCAGAATAATGGGATGAGATAATAATAGTTCAAATCACAAGGCTGAATGCAGGTGTTTCAAGAGATGGGTAAAGGCATGGAGGAAAAGCACAGGATTTGGAGCCAGAATACTGTGAAGTCCAAGCCCGACCAATCACTAGCTTTGTGATCATAAGGAGATCAACTAGGGTCTTTAACTTCAGTTTACTCATGTGTTTAATTTCAGTTTACTCATGTGGGTGTGGGGTTTGGGGGCTGCTCTTCCCTTGGGGGTGGCTCTATTTGAAGGCTATGGCCTGAGGTAGGTGGGCACAGGGCTCGGGGGCTGCTTTCCACTCGAAGGCAATTCTATGTCAAGGCTGGGGTCCACGGTAGGCAAGTGCAGGGATTGGGGGCTGCTTTCACTTGGGGGTGGCTCTAGCTTAAGGCCAGGGCCTGAAGTAGCTGGGTGCAGAGGGGTTAGGAACAACTAAGGGAGACAAACTCGTCTGTCAGTTTGTTGTCCTGCGGTGGCTTATGTGTTGCTGAGGCTGGAAGCTATGCCACCAGTGTTGCAAAATGTCAGCAGGGTTACTCATGGTGGACAGGTTTCAATGGAGCTTCCAGACTAAGACAGACTCAGAAGAAGGAAGAGACCATCCACTTTGCAAACAACTGGTAGTGAAAACCTTATGAATAGCAGTGAAACACTATCTGATATATTACTGGAAAATTTATGAATAGCCTTGAAACACTGTCCAATATAGTGCTGAATCATGAGCCCATTAGGACAGAAGGCACTCAAAATTTGACTGGGAAAGAGATGACTCCTCACAGTAGAAACAACCTTAATGATGTGGATAGAGCAAAGCTTTTGGGACCTCCATTGGCTGATGTAGCATGACTCAAAATGAGTAGAAACAGAGGTAAACATCCACTAATAATTGGAACATGGAATGTACAATGTATGAATCTACAAAAATTGGAAGTTGTCAGAAATGAAATAGAGTGCATAAAGATAGATATCGTAGGCATTAGTGAGCTGACGTGGACTGACTTTAGCCATTTTGAATGAGACAACCATGTGATCTACTATGCTGGAAATGACAAATTGAAGAGAAATGGTGTGGCATTCATCATCACAAAGAATGTTTCAAGATCTGTCCTGAAGTATAATGCTATCAGTGATAGGATAATATCCATACACCTACAAGGAAGACCAGTTAATACTACTACTACTATTCAAATCTATGCACCAACCACCAAAGCCAAAGATGAGGAAATTGAAGATTTCTACCACCTTCTGCAGTCTAACATTGACATACAATCAAGATGTGTTGATTATCACTGGTGACTGGAATACAAAAGTTGGAAACAAAGAAGAGTTACCTGTAGCTGGAAAATATGGCTTTGGTAATGGAAATAACCCAGGAGATCTCATGATAGAATTTTGCAAGGCCAATGACTTATTCATTGCAAATACCTTTTTTCAACAACATAAGCAACAGCTATACACATGGACTTCACCAGATGGAACACACAGGAATCAGATTGAGTACATCTGTGTCAAGAGGTGATGGAAAAGTTCATTATCTTCAGCCAAAATAAGGCCAGGAGCTGATTGTGGAATAGACTGCCAACTGCTCACATGTACATCAAGTTGAC
>NW_006921594.1:28103151-28106763 GCF_000298275.1 Orycteropus afer afer
TGGACCAATAAACAGCTTCACAATAAATGGAGAAAAGACTGAAGTTGTCAAGGATTTTATATTACTTGGTTCTACAATCAACACCAATGGGAGCAGCAGTGAAGACATCAGACGATGTATTGCATTGGGCAAATCTGCCACAAAAGACCTATTTCAAGAGATGAAGAGCAAAGATATCTCTTTGAAGACAAGATAAGTCTAACCCAAGTCATGGTATTTTCAATCACCTCTTATTCATGTGAGAGCTGGACAATGAATAAGGAAGACAAAAGAAGAGTTGATGTTTTTGAGTTGTGGCATTGGAGAAGAATGCTAAGGGTACCATGGTCTGCTAAAAGGACTAACAAATCTGACCTGAACACTCCTTGGAAGTGAGAAGGGCCAGACTTCATCTCACCTACTTTGGTCATGTTCTAAGAAAGAACCATTCCCTGGAGAAGGATGTCATGCTTGGTAAAGTGGAGGATCAACAAAGAAGGGGAAGACCCTCAATGAGATGGACTGACAGAGTGGATGCAATGATGGGCTCAGGCACAGCAAGGATCATGAAGCTAGCACAGTGTTTTGTTCTCCTGTGCACAGGGTCTCTACGAGTTGGAGATGACTCGATGGCACCTAACAACAACAACACGTGTAAAATTAGATCTTTATGTGAAATCAATAGAATACTTTTTATGTGACCTGACGTACAGTGAAAAATGCTGCCAAACTGCAAGTTGGCAGGGTTTGAAAGGTTAGATATGGTGACTCTACTCATTTGTGATAATTAGGAATATATTCTGTCTCCATAATTGTGCATCAGCTGGCTTAAGGAAGAGGTGCTGGTGGTTAAATGAATTACACCTGTGGCAGGGGGGAGATACTTCCAGAAAAGGAAACATGGGAAAGGCATAGAAATTGTTAAGTACAGGTTATGTTTTGGAAACTTGAGGTAATTTATTTGGCTAGAGAATGTGCATCATGAATACAGGATAGGTGGAAAATATAGGCTGAGGTCTTGATGTCAAAGCCTTAACGATGTGATAAAGTAGTGTGAATGCAACTTAAAAAATAAAATATTAGAGTCAAATAGTTTAATTTAGTAGTAACATGATTTATCCGTAAGGAAAGGATGATGGCAGCACCAACATGGATTGGAATACAGAGCAAAACAGAGGGTAGAAGTGGCCTGCAATCACCTGGGTGAGTCTGAACTAGAGTAGAAACAGTCTGAATAAAACAGAAACAAACTAAGACACAGATAATTCCAAAGTTAAAATCATCAGCAAAGGCCTCACTCCAAAGCTCAAACATTTGCATTTGGCCATCAAATGCAAACTTTCAATTGATGATCCTAAAGGAGTCACAAATTCAACAAATTAGTTTTTATTATCTCTTCTAAATTTACTTATCTTCTTTGCAACTGCTAATAGTTTCATTCCTTTATTTATTTGTTGCATTATCTCCATAAATTTTTAGGTTAGTATTTCTAATTTTTATTAAAGGTGTCTGTGATCTGCCCATCTTCCTAAGTCAGAAACACTCAAGTCTTCCAAAATGGTTCCATCTCCTTTACTCATGTCCAGGAAACAACCAAGTCTAGTCAATGCCAGCTGTTTGTAATTCTCTCTTCCTTCAGAATCCTCTATTCCATTTTAGGCCATTGCCTTAAATTTAGGGCTTCGTCATCTCTCTCCTACAGTATTTCAAGTGCTTCCTTGCCTCAGGCTCCCATATCTCTCACTCATTCCCTTCTCCTTGCTATTCTTGAATCAAGTTTATTGAGGTACAATTTATAAACAAAAAACTAATCTTTTTTAATACGTATACAGTTCACTTATCTTGACAAATGTGTACAGCCTTTAAACAGCTTCAGAAAATATAGTATATTTCCATCAACCATAAATTTTTCCATTCTTCTTTGTGGTTGATGTTTTCCCTTTAACCCCAGCTGGCACCATCTCCTTTTAATATGTTATCTGCGTTGTGGTCAGAGTGATCTTCCGCAAAACCCTTTGCTTAAAAGTCTTTCATTGACTTCCCATTACATAAATGATATAGTCCCACCCCATGGTACAAGCAGTCCTCGGGTTATGAATGAGTTCTGCTCCTAACTGTGTTTGTAAGAATTTGTCAGGGCTTTGAACTGGTTCTGCCTGATTCAGTCGTGTCTGAGGAAGCATCAGGGGAAGAGACCAAAATTTTTAAAGCTACAGTGAAGTGGAAAGACAGCCAGAAGAGGAAAAATTACTGGCTGAAGCCTTGCTAAAAACATAATCTACCACTTACAGAAGAAGGGCAGCATAAACATTGTATCTCAATCACTTCTCTTGCCCTGGGATTCTGAGCACAGTCTGAAGTAGCACTGTCCCACTCAAAGAAGGTAATCCTACACTCAAACATGGTGGTACCCTGCTCACAGATGGCAGTGGATCACACCCCTTTGAATGTGTATTGCTCTCCTACAGTCCTGTCAATAATTCAATTTCATGAATCAAGTTTCTGAAAGGGCTCACTACACTTCTTCCAGGTCTCCCATTCAAGGGCTTTGACCTGTAATTTTTCTTGTTCAGGGTACCATGCCAAATCTGTCCAATTGTAAAACTTGGGATCTGTTCTTGTTTCACTTTGTCAGTCATGAAGAAGTGGCATAAAGGGCAAGTAAAACAGTTCAAAGAGCCTTGGTGGCACAGTGATTAAAGAACGTGGCTGCTGACTTACTGGCTGATGGTTTAAACCCATCCTCCATAGGAGGAAGATGTGACAATCTGCTTCCAGAAAGATTTATAGCCTTAGAAACCCTATGGGAGAGTTCTACTCTGTCTTCTTTCATCCTGTCCTTTGCACTGTTATCATACAATTTATTTCATCATCCATTATAAAGGTCACAGTAAACTGCATTCATTTTTGCTTTAAACATTCTATTCTCTTTTTGAAATGACTCTAAAAATAAGAAAATTGGTTTTCAATTTCCCAAGTCACCCATTTAGTGCTTTTTATTCCTCTGTGCATATGTGAGTTTTTATCTAGTGTCACGTTCGTTCAACCCAAACAATTGCTTTTTCTACATTTCTTGTAGTCAAGTTAGCTGCTAATAGGTTATTTCACTCTTGCTTTTCATAAAATGTCTATTTTGTATTAATTTTTAAGGATATTTTCTCTGAAATACAAAGTTTTAGGTTTTTTTTTTTTTTCTCTTCAATTCCTTTAGAGCTGTCATTCCCTTTTTTTTTTTTTTTTTCCTTTTGCATTATTTCTTATGGGAAGTCAGAGGTATCTGTCCACCTATAAAATGCTTTTACTCTATTTTTTAAAAATTGCCCTTCAGGGACATCAAGCTCAACTGGCATAACATACTACACTGAAACATTGTTCCACATCCTACTTCGGCGAGTAGCAACTGGGGTCTTAAAAGCTTGCAAGCAGCCATCTAGATGCAATGATAGGTCTCTCCTCATCCAGAGCAAAGAAGAATGAAGAAAACCAAAGACACATGGAAACAATTAGTTCAAGGGACTGGTACACCATGTAATCCTAGCCTATACGACTATGAGACCAGAAGAACTAGATGGTATCTAGCTACCACTGTCAACCACTCAGAGGGGGATCTATGTAGGAGATTCTGGATAGAGT
>NW_006921594.1:28107777-28108360 GCF_000298275.1 Orycteropus afer afer
CAGAAGAAACTCTGAAACTTGCCCTTGAGTGGAGAGTAGCTAAA
The DNA here is from genome assembly GCF_000298275.1 of Orycteropus afer afer. Lineage (NCBI taxonomy): Eukaryota > Metazoa > Chordata > Mammalia > Tubulidentata > Orycteropodidae > Orycteropus > Orycteropus afer. The sequence continues at coordinate 28,107,822 of NW_006921594.1, forward strand.
GCAAATGGAAGAAATGACAAGAAAAAAGAGCTAAACAGAAGATTTCAAAGAGCAGCTCGAGCAGACAAAGCCAATTAGTATAACTGTGCAAAGACTTGGAGTTACAGAACCAAAAGGGAAGAACACACTCAGCACTTCTCAAGCTGAAAGAACTGAGGAAGAAATTTAAGCCCCAAGTTGCATGTTGAAAGATTCTATGGGCAAAATATTGAATGATACAGGAAGCATCAAAGAAGATGGAAGGAATACACAGAGTCACTGTACCAAAAAGAATTGGTCGATGTTCATACATTTTAGGAGGTGGCACACGATCAAGAACCAATGGTATTGAAGGAAGAAGTCAAAGCTGCACTGAATGCATCGGTGAAGAACAAGGCTCCAGAAATTGATGGAAAATCCATTGAGATGTTTCAGCAAATGAAGGCCGCACTGGAGACACTCAGCTATGCCAAGAGATTTGGAAGACAGCTACCTGGCCAACTGACTGGAAGAGATCCATATTTGTGCCCGTTCCAAAGAAAGGTGATCCCACAGAATGT
>NW_006921594.1:28113541-28119790 GCF_000298275.1 Orycteropus afer afer
AAAAAAAAAAAACAAAAAACGGGGGGGTGTGGGGGGACAAGATTTGCTGGTCTGTTAGAGTCTGGTGGAACCCTTGCAACTATGGCCCCTAGCTGCCCTTCAGGTCTGGAATTGAACCACTCCTGTGAATTCCAGTCAAACAAAAGAGGCATATGAGCTAAACATTTGCATGGGGTAGATATACTCCTTGGAGTGGTCAATCATGGGAGAATAGAAGGGATGTGTATGCACAGGGAGATAGCTCTGAGGGGCAGGAGTGCATGGACGGAAAAGGGGAGGAAGTGGGAAGAGAGTTGTTACACTATGCGAAATTGCAGTCAATATCATGAGACAAAATGTGTATGAACTGCTGCATGGAAAATGAATTTTCTCTGTAAACTTTCACCCAAATCACAATAAATTTTTTTTAAAAAAAGAAATAAAATTTCCCTTCATAATTGTTTCTCAGAAATCTGAGTACAATGTGTCTTGGTTCAGTTTTTGTGTTTATTCTTCTTCTATTTGTTGAAATTCTTGGTTCTGTGTGTCTATATGTTTCAGCTATTATTTTTTCAAATACTGTTTTTGCCCCCCATCCCCTATTTTTGGAGAACAATTATATATGTTAGACCATCTTATATTGTCCAAATCTTCACAGAAGCTGTCTTTTTTTTCCTTTTTCTCTCTGTTCTTCAGCAGTTTGGACAGTTTCTCTACCTACTTCCATCAGGTTCACAGAGCTTTCTTTTGTTCTTAAATTCATTCACTGTTGTTGTTTTTCCATTTAAAATATTGCAGTTTCCAGATTTAGTTCTTTCTCTCTTTTTTTTAGTTTCAATTTCTCTCTTCATTTTGTTTACATTTCCCTTTAACGCTTTGAGCATATTTACAATATCTATGTAATGTCCTTTTCTGTTTGATTGATTTAACCATCTCTGACATTTTTAGATCAAGCTATTTACTGAATGTTCTCCTGGTTCAAGGTCAAATTTTTCTGCTTCTTTGCATGTCTGGTAAATTTTGATTATTGGCCTGGCATTATAAAGCCTAAGTCGTTGAGTGAAGAATTTCTTTTTTCCCTTAATATGTTCTGTTCTGATAGAGTTGACTTACTTGAAGATCAGCTTAATATTTTCAAGGCTTTCTTTTTAAGAGTTTAGGGAATGTGTACTCCAGTGCTAGTCTAGCACTACTACTAACTGGTATGCAAAATCAGTCTCCGTGTTCAAAGAGATCATCCCACTACGGCCAATGTGGACTTGATCATTACCAGCTTTGTATAAACTTGAGTAGTTGTTAAGATTAAAACTTTCAGGAGTAATTTTTTGCCAGTCCTAAGAATGTCTCCCCCTAAAATGCATGAGTTAGTACTCAGTCAAAAATTTCTCAAGTTCTTTCTCTGAAATGCACCACCACCCCCTCTTTTTTTTTTTATTTTTTGGTATTCAGCTTTCCTGAACTCAAATTTCTGTTATTCTGTATTTTGATTCCCACTCCTTGTTCCATGATTTGAAAAGTGCTTTTAGGAAGAAATCCATGACAATTTTAGGGTTTATATGGCTTTTCTTTTTCAGAGATTACAGTTTTTGAATACTTATTGTCCAATGCCAGGAAACTGCCTACACTCTCTTATTGGTGTATTCTGAAAAAGAGAAATTAGTTTTCATATAGTTCAATTGATCATTTTTTTCTCTTTTGTCTACCTGCTCCATGATCATGTCTTTTCTTTTGAAAGTTGCATTCTCTTTCACATTTAGACTTGAAATCTATCTAGAATTTAATGTGTATTGGTGTGAAGCAGGGTTTACTTTTACACGTGGTTATAAAAATGATTCAACACCATTTATTAAAAAGGAGATCATTTCCCACATTGAACTATAGTACTTTTTTTGACATAAGTCAGTTGAGTGATCTGTGTAGGTTTTTTCTTGACTGTCTTCTGTTCCACTTCTCAGTATGTATATCATTGCTTCAAAATTACTCTATTTTAACAATTATTGTGTTGTAATAATAGGCGTTCTGGTGGCATAATGCTTAAGGCATTAGATTGCTAAACAGAAGGCTGGCAGTTCAAACCCACCAGCCACTCCTCAAAAGGAAGGTTGAGCAATCTACTTCTGTAGTGATACCACCTCGTAAACCCAAGGAGGGGTTGCTATGAGTCAGATCTGACTCGGTGGTAGTGTAATAAGTATTAATATCTAATAATGCAATTACTCTGTATTTATTTTTCAAGAATTTCTCAGTAAGTCACTTAATTTTTTTATTTCAATATTACTTTTAGAATCAGGTTGTTGATATATGCAAAAAAAAAATCATCCCAAATTTTTAATAGGATTTATTTGGGGAGATTTAACATCTATGAGGAGCCCTAGTGGTGCAGTGGTTAAGTGTTTGGCTGTTAACAAAAAGATTGGTGGTTTGAATTCATCAGCCTCCTTGCAGTACAAAGATTGGGCAGTTTGCTTCCATAAAGAGTTCAGCATTGGAAGCCTTATGGGACAATTCTACTCTATCCTATAGGGTCACTGTGAGTTGGAATAAACTCAACAGAAATGGATTTGATTATTTTTATTTAATATCTATGAAAATTAGACTATTGCAATCTATTAATACAGTTTTCTGCTTTTTATTTAGATCTTTAAATTCTCTCATCAACATTTCATCATTTTTAGTGTGGAAGTTTTTCATGTTTGTCTGGTTTATTGTTAAGTATGTGTTGCTTTTGACATTATTGTGAATAGCATTGTTTCATTCACTTCATTTTCTATTCATTGCTGCTATTATGTTAAATACAACTGATTTTATATATCAACATTGAATCCAGCATCTTTGATAAACAATGAATATTTTACAATGAGGGGAGATTATCTATAATACGTGCAACAATATGGATGAATTTCACAAATATACTATTGAATAAGGAGCTCTGGTACCATAGCACCTAAAGCACTTGACTACTAACCAGAAGGCTGGCAGTTCAAACCCACCAGCCACTCCTCGGAAGGAAGATGGGGCAATCTACTTCCATAGTGATACTGCCTTGGAAACCCAAGGAGCAGTCGCTATGGGTCGGGTCCGACTCGACGGCACATAACAACAACAACAACTATTGAATAGGCACTTGACTGCTAACCAGAAGGCTGGTGGTTCAAACTCACCGGCCACTCCTTGGAAGGAAGATGGGGCAATCTACTTCTGTAGAGATACTGCCTTGGAAACCCAAGGAGAGGTCGCTCTGAGTCGGGTCCAACTTAGCACATAACAACAACAACAAAAGAAGGCCAACCAAACAATGCATGTGGTATGATTCCATTGATATAAAGTACAAAACCAGACGAAAATAAAGTCTCTACCATCAGATGCCAGGATGATTACTTTTGGGAGGTAGTGACTGAAAGGGAGAACAAGGAGTGTTATGGACTGTTGATATTCTCCTGTTTCTTGATGTGAGTTCTGGGGTCATGAGTGTGTTCAGTAAGTGAAAAGTTGGAAATATATATATATATATATATATATATATGCTCTTTTTTTGTATATTTTGGTAAAAAATTAATGTCTTAGTTCTCTAGGGCAGCTATAATGGAAATACCACAAGTGGATAGCTTTAATAAGCAGAAATTTATTCTCTTACAGTTTAGGAAGCTAGAAGTCTCAGTTCAGAGTGTTGGCTATAGGAAAAGACTTTACCTCTCTTTCTTGTTCCTAGGAGAATCTCAGTGTAGGGACCCTGGGTCCAAAGGACACATTCATCTCCTGGCTCCTCTTTTTTGGTGGTAGTAGTTCCCCCCTCTTTGCTCCCCTCTGTCTCTTTTTATCTCTTATAAAATAAAAGCTATTGCAGGTCACACCCAGGGAAGGTCTGCTTACATTAGATCAGAGTTCTGAAGGGACTAAAGGTGTTGCAACCTAATCTTAATTTGAATATCTTTACTACTCATCAGGAGCTCTGGTGGCATATTGCCTAAGGCATTTGATGCTAACCAGAAGGCTGGCAGTTCAAACCCACCAGCCACTCCTCAAAAGGAAGAGTGGGGCCATCTACTTCCATAGTGATACCACCTTGGAAACACAAGGAAGGGTCACTATGACTCACCAGCAGTGAGTTTGGTTTGGTTTTGGTTACACCTGATCGGCTTATCACATCACAGGCTATCATTATATATCTGCCACAATACGTCATTACGTAACTTCTAAACCACTGAGAATCATGGCCCAGCCAATTTGACACAAATTTGGGGGGGGGGGCACAATTCAATCCATGACAGTTGATAAACTTAAGAAAACAGAGATGTTAATTACTTCCAGTTTTCTCATGCTTCTTACCATACCTCAATGCTTTCAACCTTATATGCTACATTCACTGTTGTTGTTGTTGTTGCTTGTGCCGTTGAGTCGGACCCAACTCCTAGCAACCTCTCCTTGGGTTTCTGAGGCAGTGTCACTACAGAAGTAGATTGCCCCATCTTCCTTCCAAGGTGTGGCTGGTGGATTTGAACCGCCAGCCTTTTGGTTAGCAGTCAAGCGCCTTAGCGACTATGCTATCAGAGCTCCCAAACAGAGAATAAAATTGGGAAGAATCAATGGCAGTGGTAGCGGGAGGTACAAACTTGGGGGTGGTTTTGCATAATTTGAACATTAGATATTTCTCAGTAATATCCAACCCATGATTTCTTTTCATGTTCCATTGTTGGAACAGCTGGCTGTTGTTGGGTTTCTTCTAAATTCCAAACAGCTTCTTGAGTATAAAATCTCTGGCAAGAAACAAGGATGGGTGATGCACTGAAAACATATTTGCTTTACAGTGACAAGCACACAAAGCCTTCATAGGAGGTGGGAAACAAGGCACTGCTTGTTAGTGACAACAGCTGCTAAGTAGAGGCAGCACGAAGAGGAAACATAGATCAAACTTTATGGGAAAATGCTGGCACATTAAATTCTCGCTTAACATAGGCAATGGGATGTCTTGAACTTTGAAAGGCATTTACTTCCTAGTAAATGCCATCAAATCATGCTAAATAGATGTGTGATACAAATTAGAGAATTTCATTTTCAGACTTGCATTTTTCTTACATAAAAGATAGTACAAGATTATGCACTGTACTTTAGTTCCATATATTTATTTAAGGCCTTTTATTAATACATATAGTAATAATATTACCTTATGTCTCATGTGTTTAATAATGAAAAAGCCTCCAGCAATATCTCAAGAATTCCAATCCAATTGTTAAAAGAATGTTTTATAGCATCTTTAGCTTTTATTCATATGTATTTTGTAAGGCTATAGAATTCATCTAAATAACACCACAGTATATGTCTACATCAATTTTAGTTCTGTTTTTAATGTGTTTCCAGACTTGCTAACAGATCTCAGCAAAATTATGCCCAAACCAAATAAATACAGTTTCCCTTTCCAATTATAGCCTTAAGAGCTTATGTTATCTCTAAATAAAAATTTTCTGATGTCTGACTTACACTCTTCCAAATTAAGTAGAAATTCTTAGCATGAAAAAAAATGTCTAAAATAACCCGACTTTATCCACTTCTGTGATTAAGATAGCAATATATGTTGTAGGGACACATATACTTCAGCACTTGGAATTGAGATTTTCAAATGTAAATTAGCCACAAAGACACATGTAACCAAATTGGAAAGCTGTCCTTTAGTTTTGCATAATCATTTTACAACTTAGCTAAGACTTTATGTTTGGGAAGACCTTTAGTAATACTTTTTCATTTGCCTGGTTTCTTTCTGATTCCATATATACAGTTTCATGTTCAATTTTCCAAGCGTTTTTGTAAAATTGTGTTCAAATAAACAGTACTGTTGCTTTAACAATGAATGACTCATAAGGGTTTTTATATATGAATATTATACATCCCCCAAATTCAATATTCTGCTTTAGTATTACAGTGCTACCACATTATTAAGGGGTTCTGGTGGCTTAGTGCATAAGGCATTTGACTGCTAACTAGAAGGCTGGTTGTTCAAACCCACCAGCCACTCCTCAGAAGGAAGGGTGGGCAATTTACTTCTGTAGTGATACTGCCTTGGAAACCCAAGGACAGGTTGCTATGAGTCAGGTCTAACTTGATGGCAATGCATTCATTTTTGTTTACCACCTTATTAAGTCAAAAAAATAAAGTCATTTCAATATTTCTTCTCTGGGTAAAGCCCATCATTATATATACTATACATATACATACATCCATATATACATGTATATATATATATATATTGTTGTTGTTGTTGTTGTTTGCCATCGAGTC
>NW_006921594.1:28151101-28158121 GCF_000298275.1 Orycteropus afer afer
TCTTATATACATGAAGCAGACCATATTCCAAAGGCAGCTACTCAGCTGCTTGTGGTAGATCCCACCATGGAGTTGACTGCCAGTCTCATCATGGGGAATAACTACCACCAGCTGCCCAGCCACACAACCAGGCCCAGCGAAGTTGACACAAAAACATAACCACCACACTATAGGATAGAGTAGATTTTCCCTGTAGGGTTTCCAAGGCTGTAATCTTTATGGAAGTAGAGTGCTACATCTTTTTCCAGAGGAGTGGCCAGTGAAGAAAGCCTATAGGACAGTTCTACTCTGTCCTGTAGGGTTGTCATGGGTCAGAATAGACTCAACAGCCCACAACAACAAGGAAAGGTCAGTTTGTTGATTTGTTTTTACTTTTGCTGATTTTCAATATGTATGAATAATTTTGCAACATCTAATCAATCACTCAAAAAGAGAACTATATAAGGTGAAGTACATACCATCTCAAAGAAGCCAACTCACAAAATGTACATGCCAACTCAGATAAATAGAAAGTTATGTACAAAGTTGAACTTTGAGTGAGTGCTAAATGGGCAATGAGGTGGCATCTTTTGACCTCCTCTAACTACACAAGAGGAAGACAGAACCACCATCAGCAGCCCAAGGACTGTTCCTATGAGGCCAGACATGCCAACACCCTCCAGCCCTCTTATCAACCTTGACACCAACTGTCCCTCCCATGGCACCATCTTTGCTGGGTTCAATAATTTGCTGCAGTGGCCACAGAACTCACAGATTATGGGGTTTATTAGGCAAGCAACAGCCTACAATTCAAGTTCAGAAACATTCTCAGGATACAGTTCTTTGATCAGGACAGTGTCCCCTCTGCTGTGCCCTTAGACATGCTTCTCTGGCTCTTGGCCTCTTGGCCTAGCCTCTGCCTCTGTGGGCCAGGTAAGGCCGCTGCTTTGTTCTGTGTCTCTTGATTCCACTACTGCCATCTCTTAGCCAGACGTCTCTCTCAGCTGGGTATCTCTCACCTGGCAGTGAGATTCTCCCTCTGCCTCTAGAAGAGCTCATTTTAAGGCTGGCAGAGTGGCAAAACTAACCAATCAGAGTTCTACAATCCTGAGAGAGAGAGTGAACTTTCCCAGAAGATTAGTTTGTGCTGCTCCAACAGAAATACCCCAGGTGGATGACTTTAACAATCAGGAGTTTAAAAGCAGCTACTCAGTTGCTCAGGGCAAATTCTACCACAGAGTTAACTGCCAGTCTCATTATAGGAAATAACTACCAGCTGCCCAGCCAAGTTGACACATATATGCATGGTCCCACCCAGTGAACTGGTAGTGTTACAAAGACAATGGCTAGAAAAGCCATACCATGGAACTCACTACACCACAATGGGTTTAAAGCAAATAACTTTTCCTAAGTAGCCAAAAAGCTCACATTCTAGAAATCAGCTTCCAGTTTGATGGATCAATTAGAGAAGAGGCCAAAAATGAAAACTCCCATTTCTTTAAAGGGCAAGGGTGTCCTTATCCTAGCCCCTTATATCATCCTTTTCTATTCTCCTATCTAGAGCCAATGACTTACTCTTCTTGGAACATATTAAAATAGATCTCAAAAGAAAATTTGTATATCAGCCCCATACTATTAAAAGTATAACACATTTTAAATGTACTGAGAATATAAATAGTCTGGATTAAAAGAAAATACAGAAACAGAAAGCACCCCCACACTTCTAATTTTCTTTAATCTTTTTTGATACATTTTGCTTTTAAATCCAAGAGTCATCTAGGAGAGTATTTATATGTTTCATGTAGTTTTTTAATCAATTAATTCTAGTGTTTTGAATATGTTTAAAACATATGACCAATGGAATCAATGATAAGTAATTAAAGTTTAATTTACCTCCAGATTCATTATTTTCATAAATAACTACAGACATAAAAAGTTTACATTTTAAAGATCAACATTTAATCTTTTTTATATATTCTTAAGTTGAGTTTGTTGATTTAGTGTTCAAAAGTTCTAAAATGTGAGGCAGTCTATAACAAGTTTAAATAATAGAATGTTGCTTAAAAACTTACATTTTATATTCAATAACACTTATATTCTCAAGTTATGAGTTGCTCAAGAGAGCCAAGTAAAATCCTTAAGGACATACTGTATTCACTAGTAAACTTGAGCTCACTTGCAATTAAGTGCAATTTTGGATGAAATTGCTATGCATCCATCTCCAAATCTCTATGGAATCCCATTGTACTGATAATTTTATTCCAATATTCACTGAAACACAAGTTTGAGCAATGCATTTATCTGATCCTGACTCTATTTTTAGTAATCTTTATATGCTACATTTTAATTGACCTTTATTTTCAGCATGGGCTTATCATACCAAAGTTATATGAAACACTAATCATATCTTCAATTTTTTCTAGAGAGAAGTGCATATTTATAAATACCTTAGTAATTGTGTAGACTGGAAATGGCAATATGAGCACTTGAGTGTACACACTGAAGCTTTTTAGGGTTAGTCCAAGAGATGTAAAGACAATCAGGGGAAAAAACAGTAATTGATCTGAGAGAAAACCAATGACAGTGTCATCAGCAGTGTTAATCCTTTGACAGAATTCACCGAGCTATCAAATTGGTCCAGATTATCTGTTGATATTCATATCTTATGGCTGTTAACCCCCCTTAGATTTTTCTTCATCTGCTTTTTGTATCTTAGTTTGGTTTTGTAGTACCATAGCCACAAATATGAAACATAAAATGGTCTTTGTCCCAAAGGATGACAGTGTAGCATGAGCGAGGCTACCAGTTTCCTGCAGAAACCCCAAGAAGAAGTTGTTCTGTTTCTAGTATTTTTGCTCCTTCCCAGGAATCCATCCTGGCACAAACAGTTAACCACTCAACTACTCATCACAAATATGGTAGTTCAAATCCATCCAAAAGTGTCTCAGAGGACAAGCCTGGTGATCTGCTTCCAAAGGTCACAGAAAACCCTTTGCAATGTAGTCCTGCTTTGCACACATGGAGTTGCCATGAGTCCAAATCAATTCTAAAACCATAACAACTAAAAACAAGAACAATTCTCAAGAGTATAGATGACTCAGCCCACCCATTTAGGCCTTCTTTAGCTTCTTGGGTGCTAGGAGACCATTCTTAATGACATGAGATATACACATACTTTCTCCATTAATATTCATAAGCCTACCACATTTGATTCTCACATCAGGGCTGCCCAATGTTGGTGGTTAAACTCCTGACTAGACCATCAGGACACTAAGAAACCTAAAGGTTTCACTCTCCCTCAACTTCCTAAGAACTCTAGCTACTGCTTTGCTCCAGAGATGGAGTTAACGGAAGAGGGAGAGTCTGACATATATCCCAATTGACTTTCCTTTGAAACCTTCTTTGATTAATTTTTAGAGTAAATTTCCTAAAATAAATGATGTATAATAAAATTGGCTTTCCCTGTGGTTCATAATACTTAGACTTACTAGAAATCAAATTCCTGTCTAGAATCATAATCTTAAAAGAGCTCTTGAACTATATAGCTCACTGTGACCTAATCAGATCCAACTCATAGCAACCCCTCCTTGGGTTTCTGAGGCGATATCACTACGGAAGTAGATTGCCCAACCTTCCTTCTGAGGAGTCGCTGGTGGGTTTGAACCACCAGCCTTCTGGTTAGCAGTCAAATACCTTAGGCACTATGCCATCTGAGCTCTAGAGCTATACATTTCCTTATTTTCAAGTTAGACATCAGCTATCCCATAGATGAGCTTATGGCAGTTATGATAAAGTGATTTAAAATTTCTAAATGAGAAATACTAACCACTAGGGGGAAGTGGACTTTTTGAATTCAAAGGAATTTTTTATTAGGGCATTTATTTCCAAATAAAACCATTTGTAAACAGGCATGGGGCATGCATAAATCATTTTAACCCTCACACATGATTTTAGCAGGTACAGGCAGGTTCAGGGTGCAGAATACCACATCTTGACCTTGAACAATACTTAGCACATGTGTGCCAATGGCAGGCCTCAGCATATACTGAGCAACCACAAGCAGATGCAGCTGAGTCAAAGTTTCAATTATGGGAAAAGGAGGATGTGTAAAGGCCTTTTAGGTGCTAGTAAGAAAACTATTATTTTCTCCTTTTAAATTGCAAAGCAATTGAATTCATTATCCACTAGAGAGCACTAAAGAGGATGTCTATTCTTTGAGCTCAAGGGGAAATGGTAATTCAAAAGATACCACAAATACCACCTCATGACTCAGGCCACTACCATTGCAGATTGCTAGGAGCTCTGGTAGCATAGTGCCTAAGCACTTGACTGCTAACCAGAAGGCTGGCTTCAAACCCACCAGCCACTCCTCGGAAGGAAGATGGGGCAATCTACTTCCATAGTGATAATGCCTCAGAAACCCAAGGAGGGGTCGCTATGAGTCAGGTCCGACTCGATGGCACATAACAACAACAAACTGCAAAAGGCAAAACAAATGCTATTCTCTGAGAGAGGAAAGGTATGTATCCAAAAATGAATATTCTCCTCAGATATGGTAAATGAATAGTGGTAAAGTCCCCCCCGCCCCCTGACAATTCAACCTAAATTCTCAGGTCATGGATTTTGGACAACTGGCCAAATAGCCTAATCACCCAGTGACACTTACACACAAAAATAGGCTTTGTATCTGCATTTCATCATTCAGATATTATTGAGTTTTTATTATGGTCTTTAACATATAGACTTCTTCAGACAGACATAACTTCTTCAAGTATAACTGCTATTCAGATCAGGATTGGACTGTTTCCTAAACTTGGTGGGTGTGGGGCCTGTGCTGTGATAATCTTGTATGATCTATTGACTCTTTGATTCTTGAAAGCCATGTTTAAAAGAGCTCTGAAGTTTAACATGTATCAATTCTAAGTTCCTGAAGGAACTACATGCATTTGATTTAAAGACCTAGCCTGGCTGCTGCTAAAGTAATTCCAATAGTACCCATTGGTCTTTGGCATTACTTTGCCTTCAGATCAAATTCATCACTCTTCTTCTGAGCTGTTGTATATCTCTGGGATTGACCTTCATAGGCTCCATTTCTCAGATCTCTGTGGCAGCAGCCTCTCATGCAGGCCTCTGGCAGTGGGAAGCACGACGGGACAAGGAAAGGTAGAAGGATGGGACAAGGAAAGGTAGAAGGAAGGGATATCACGGGTATGTCTCCCACCTCCTCTGTCTTCACTGGCTGCTCTGGTGGTAGTTGTTTCTCTTCAGTGGCTCCAGGGTAGATCCAGAGTCTATCACTTTAACTCATTACAGGCTTTTGATAGGCTATCTATCAATGACACAGCACAACCTCAGAGTTAATACAATTATTTTCTTTTTTTTTTTTTTAATTGTGATTTGGGTGAAAATTTACAGAGTAAATACACTTTCCATACAGCAGTTCACATACACTTTGTCTCATGACATTGACCAAAATGTACCACAATGCAACATCTCCCCTCCTACTTCTCCCGATAGTTACCTCTTCCCTGTGTCCATCCCTCCATGCTGTCTCCCTGTGCATAAGCAGCCCTTCTTTCTCCCAGGCTTGTTCTCTCCAAGGAGTATATCTACCTCAGGTAAATGTTCAACTCATATGCCTGACTTTTGTTTGGCTGGAAACCACAGGTGTGTGTTCAATTCCAGATCTAAAGGGCAGGTAGGGACCATAGTCTCAGTGGTTCTCCCAGGCTTTATCAGACCAGAAAACCTGGTCCCCCCCTTTTTATTTTATCCAAGTGATGTTGAGTTTTGTTCCACATTGTTCTCCCTGTCTATCCAGGATCTCCTACATAGATCCTCTTCCAGGTGGTTGACAGTAGTAGCCGGGCACCATCTAGTTCTTGTGGTCTCCTAGTCATATAGGCTGCAGATCGGATGGTGTACCAGTTGCTAGGACTCACTGTTTCCATGAATTTTTGTTTTTCTTCATTCTTCTTGGCTCTGGACAAGGAGAGACACATCGTTGCATCTAGATGGCAGCTTGCAAGCTTTTAAGATCCCAGTCACTACTTGCAACAAGTATTAATCTTACCCACTTTATAGTCTTCCATAGGGAAAAACCTAAACTGCCTACCTAAGGTTCTAAGAGGGTACCAAGGCAGCATATATTTGTACCAGAACAGCTTCATAAGCCTGGAAGCAGCACTGTCATGATGGACTATTGAGAGAGTCTCCTATGATATTCTGAATCATAGCTCCTAATTCTTCAGACTACATGTGACTTCTCTAAAGTATACACTGCTGTATCACTGACATCAGGCTTTGAAACATGGCTTATTTTGGTCTGTGGAAAGATAGTGTTAATGACTTAAGCACAATTTTTAAATGTGCATTCATGATTTGGCTTCACCTCTTTATCTCAGGAAAAAAACATGTCCCAAGGTTCTGCTGGCACATCAGCCTAGACCCCAGAGCAAAACATACCTGATGCAGACTTGAACCTGACGGGAAGTTTGGAGTCCAATATGGCCCAACTATGTCCAGCTAAGATCAAACTACAGCTGAGCTAAAGAGCCATGAGGATGTTGGAACCAATGAAATTCTGGGGTGATTTGTTATACAGCAAAATTGCAAACCCTAAGTCGCATAGTGTATTGCCTAAGGCACTCATGACTGCTGACTAGAAGGCTGGCCGTTCAAACTCACCAGCCATTCCTCTGAAGGAAGGTTGGGCAATCTACTTCCGCAATGATATCACCTCGGAAACCCAAGGAGTGGTCACTATGAGTCGGGTTGACTTGAGGGCACATAATAACAACAGCAACAAGTCGCATAACCGAAAAAACAAAAAAACAAAAAAACTCACTGCCGTTGAGTGAGATCCAACTCATAGCAACCCCTCCTTGGGTTTCTGAGGCAGTATCACTACAGAAGTAGATTGCCTAATCTTCCTTCCAAGGAGCAAACCAATTATTGGTGGTGGCTTCAAGGTTAACCTAACAGGTTAAGAGAACAAAAATATGGGGAAGGTTAGAGAACAAATTCTTTCTGCAAGTATGT
>NW_006921594.1:28171510-28189431 GCF_000298275.1 Orycteropus afer afer
CCATGGTATTTTCAGCTGCCTCAGATACATGTGAGAGCTGGACAATGAATAAGAAAGACTGAAGAAGAATGGATACCTTTGAATTATGGCACTGGTGAACAAAATTAAATATACCAGGGACTGCCTATAGAAGGAAGAAATCTGTCTTGGAAGAAGGACAGCCAGGATGTTCCCTAGAAGTGAAGTTGGCAATAATTGGATATGTCATCAGGAGGGACCAGTCCTTAGAGAACGATGTCATGTTTCCTAAAGTAGAGGATCAGCGAAAAAGAGGAAGACTCAATGAGAAGGTTGACACAGTTTTAACAGTGGGTTTAAACACAGCAAAGATTGTGAGGATGGCACTGGACTAGGCAGTGTTTCATTCTGTTGTACACAGGGTCACCGTGAGTCAGAATCTACGACACCTAACACACAAAAACATGCTTCGTGGTCATTGGTCTAGTCTCCTTTATTCAGTGAAACAAATCTATTAAAAACATAATAATAACCTGAGTGAAACACATTTTTCGTCATTTTGTTCCTTTCTCCCTGGCCAATTAGATGCAGTGACTACATAAGTTTGTCTCTTGTACACAGTTTCCCTCAAACATCCCTTTATTGGAAGGTAGGGAGGTGGCAAGTCCATTTTTCTTTACTGCTGAGTTTACATCTTCTCACCAGTATCACTGTGATTTTGGTTCTTAATCTCTTAACTCTTTTGCAATTTTCCAATTGTTTCAGAAATTAAGTAGGGAAGAAGGGTGCTATTTATTGAGCATATAAAACCAACATGCTAATTGTGGATTAGATTACTGAAGAGAGGGGATTGACCTCTATCTTGAGGACAGTAATATACACCACAAACATATATATATATATATATATGTTCATATATCACAAAATCTTTTCCATTTTTCCTAGCTGCCAAACCAATTGCTTCTCTACAATGTGCACTTCCCTGAAAGATTATGCAGTTACAGCTGAGGAAGCCTTGATAAATATCAGATTTAGGAATATCATCCTGATTAACCATGCCCTAGAGTTGTTTTTGCTTTCAAGACTTTATTTGGATGTGTGTTATACCAGGAACAGATGAACAAACTACATTTGGAATTGTTAAACTATTTCTCAAAAATATTTTTCAAATTTTTGGAAACCAAAATGCATTCTCAATAAACACATTTCCCATTAAAGCAGTGTGTGCTGTAAGGAAAACTTTTTCCATATGGTTCTTATTCATTTACACTTAACTCATCAAAAAGTTGTTTGGGAGAAAAAATACTTGATTGTCCAGGAAATTGTTTTGATCCTTTTATCTTGAATACAAGATATGTTATCCAAAATAAACAAAATTCAAAGTGGACAGCTGATGTTTGAATTCTATTCTGTTGTTCTAAGCTTGAGTGTTGTACAGTCAAGTGGTCACATTGCCATATGCAGGCTAAAAAATTACTAAAGTCTTTATAAATGTGTAATGTTCTCTACAAAAATGTGAAGATATAGTTGGTGTCTTATATAACTACAGTAAATATGTTGAAAACATAGCTCAGTTGAAATGCAACATTATGAATATGCTAAAAGCAAGCCCATGATCAGATAAATATATTGCTAAAAAACACATTTAAAGAGTTACCGGAATAAAAGATTTGAAACAAATAGATTCTATAGCTACTCAGAGATAAATACATATGAACTTAATGAGAAATTATATTGATTTTGTATTTGAGATTGAGCTCCTGTCCAGTAGTAAACAGAATATATCATTAAGTTTTTTTTAACTTCCTTGAACAACTTATAACTTGTGAATATAAAAGATATTGAATCATATATATTTTACAAATAAACATTAAAAAAATCAAAATTGCAGTATTATAGTTTATTCTCTTTATTGACGTTAGTTATATTTTGTAAATTTGCCATGAACACTGAATTAATGAATATTGAATCATTACTCCTAAGTGAAATACAGGGTTAGGTTTCTGCTAGCCACAACCTTTCATCAACTGATCAATACATAATATTGTTTATTGTCTGTTTTTGTTTCAAGACATTCAACATATATTGGTGACTCATTAACATGAACCAAATGGCCAACAGTACTTTAACTTAAGCCTGAACAAAACTTACATAACTTATATCCCAGTCTTCTTGGCTTAGGAACATTGGACATCACTTCAGCACTCTACACAGGGGCCATTTTAAACAGCGAAATTGCCAACAAAGCACACAAAACTGAAAAGCATGACACTAATAGGCCATGGAAAGGATGCTTGTTTAAACTACCAAAATTGATTTGGAAGGCAGAGTGTCACCTTGTTCTATCTCAGCTGGGGACATATGTACTGAGATGACTCAAATTTTTTGCCTCTGTGCACATGTTCGCAAATGAAAGTTGAAAGTGCTGCAAATATTGGTTTTAGGGATACTAAAAATTTTTAATGAATAGATGAATTAGCAAATATGCAAGTAATGAGGATTACCTGTATATATAGAGAATATTATGATTTTTTGAAGTTTGACATATTCTAACCAAATAGACCACATTTCAGCTATAATACTTTGTGAATTATCACAGAAATGCACATTATCATCACTATCAAATTTTGTGAAAAGCTTAAAATGGAAAAAGTTGTTTTGATATAAATGTTAATACCTAGTCTTAAAAAAGCCTATGCAAAAAGTTCATGGAGGCAGCATCTTCTTCTGATCTCCCCTTAACTTCAAAAAGGGAAGACAGAATCACCATCAGCAGCCCAAAGCTTATTTCTATGAGACTCAGACATGCCACCAGCCTGGAGGGTGTTTTTTTTTTTTTTTTTTTTTACCTATTCTGACACCAGCCATCCTTCCCATGACACTCACTACTTCTCTGCTAGGTTCAATTGCAATGGCCACACATAACTCAAAGACAATACTCACAATTATGACATTTATTAGCAAAGTAACAGGATACACTTCAGGTTCAGAAATATTCTTAGGATATAATTCTTCGATCAGGAGAGCATCCCCTCTGCTATACCCTTAGACACGCCTCTCTGAACTTTGGCCTCTCAGCATGGCCTCTGCCCTGCTCAGCAACTTTTACAAAGTTCTTCAGCTCTGCTGCTAGGTACACGTATGTGCATCCCAGTCTGCCAGCAAGTTTCCTGGCCAAAGGCACTCAGCTTTCTCGTTCTATGGGCTGGCAAGCCTGCTGCTCTGTCTCATATCTATCGGTTCCTCAGCCGGTCATCTCTGCTGTCTCTCTACCAATAAGGTCCAGTGCAGGAATCTCAGGTCCAAGGATGCATTCCACTCCCCCTCCAGCTTTTCTCTCTTGATGGCAGTGAAATCCCCTTTCTCCCTTTAGAAGGGCTCACTGTAAGCCTAGCAGAATGACAAAACTAACCAATTCCCACATTAAAGTTCCATCCATCTTATTTGCACGGTTCCATCCAATAAGTTTGGAGCTCTGGTGGCATAGTGCCTAAGGCATTTAACTGCTAACCAGAAGACTGGTGGTTCAAACCCACCAGCTACTCCTCAGAAGGAAGGTTGGGCAATCTACTGCCTTGGAAACTGTAGTGATACTGCCTCAGAAACCCAAGGAAAGGTCACTATGAGTCAGATCCAACTCAAGGGCAGTGCGTTGTGTGCCATCCAGTAATTTGGTCAGAGTCACAAAGAAAAGACATACGAAGTAATTCACTGCAGCACACCCTATAAGCGTATAACTTTTAAATATGAATTGAATCAACTCACAACCTCCAGATGATTTAACATGGTACAGACATTATAGGTGAGGTCTTGACTTTTTTTTTTTTTTTTTAATAATTAGGGAATTAAACATTATATTTCTTCAGATTATTTTATCAGAAGGGACATTCCCTGGAGAAGGATATCATGCTTGGTAAAGTGGAGGGTCAGCAAAAAAGGGGAAGGTCCTGAATGATAGGGATTCACACAGTGACTACAACAATGGGCTCAGGTATAGCAAGCATTGTGAGGCTGGTGCAGGATGGGCAGTGTTTCATTCTGTTGTACATGGGGTCAATATCAGTCAGAGTGGACTCAGTGGCACCTAACAACAATAACATCAAGAAAGAAGACCCAAAGATAGGAAATAGAAGCTGATAGATGAAAAGGATCTTAGCTAACTATGGGTAAGTAATTTTTAGTCAAATGTGTCTATAAATAAAAATTTTCTCTCTAGCAGATTTTTATTATAAAACGTACTAAAATAATGATTATGATAGTTATAAATTATAGAATGACTTTACATATTTTCAATACTCAAAATTACCTTACATATTAGAAATATTGTCTTAATTTTATAGAAAGAGAAACTGAGGATTGAGGAGCACCATAACTTGGAAAGCTATTAAGCAACTAGGTTTGCATTCAAACAGGTCTGGTTTGGTCTAATAAATGAGTTCATTCCATTCTAATGTCATTGCTCTCAAATGTATTAGTAATAATCTCAGACAATTTTCTCTCTTGAAGAAAGTGCTGCAACATTTTTCAAGTTATTCATGGCTAAAATTCAGTAAAACAAGTATCTTTGCAAGTGATGTTTTTCTTTTTCTTTAAAGAACTAGTTTCATATTTACTTATTACGTGTATATAACAAGTGTTGAGGAGCTCTGGTGGCGCAGTGCCTAAGGTGTTTGACTGCTAACCAGTAGGCTGGCAGTTCAAAACCACCAGCCACTCCTCAGAAGGAGGACTGGGCAATCTACTTCTATAGAGATACCACCTTGGAAACCCAAAGAGGGATTGCTGTGTGTTGAATTGACTCAATGTCAATGAATTTGGTTTCTTTGGAACAAAGTTGACAAACTACAGACTGTGGGCCAAATCCAGACTTCTTCCTGTTTTTGTACAACCTGCTGTGAACTAAGGATTTTAAAATATATTTTAAATGGATTAAAAAAGAATTTAAGTTCATGGCGTCTGAAAATTAGATAAAATGGAAAGCTCAGTGTCCATACATAGAGTTTTATTGGAACACAGCTCATTTGCTCATTACCCATGACTGCTTCCATGCTGCAGTAGCAGGACTGAGAAAACTGCAAGAGCGATTCTGTGGCTTTTCAAGTCTAAAATATTTACATCTGTTCCTTTACGGAAAAGTTTACTGACCCCTGACAGATAATAAACTATTAATAGAATAACAGCTAAGGATCATATGTTATGCAAATTAAGATATCTTCCTATATTATATGCTAAGATTAAAGTTTCAAAAAAACAGACTAACTATAGGTATCTAAGGCAGCATGGTGTTATGTTATTTTAATATATTGTATACTGCCTTACACTTTTAGAACTTTTTACTTCTGATATATAGAGAAGTTTTTATTTCCAATAATAACATTATTGGTAGTCTGGACAGTTTCCTAGAACATTACTAATTTGGAAACCTAAAAAAGTGAAGTAACCTTAGATCCTAGATAATAGGAAGAATGCCTTGTACCAATGTACATCAAAAATGTAAAATTAATGGGAAAAAATATAAAAGAACTACATCAGTTAGCAAATATTCCAGTTAGAAAATATTGTGGCCTTTTTTTATTGTGTGAAATATGAATTATGACAGTAGGTCATCTAGTAAAAATGAAAATAACTTCTTTTAATAGAAAATATATTTTTTTTTGGTCAAAACCGTATGCACACCAGCTTCCACGGCTCCTTTTGATGACAATGATATACTACCATACAAAATAATGGGTACCATATAATACTTAGCATGAAGCTGTCAACTTCTATCCTCAAACTTTTATTTAGAAACCACAAACATTTAAAGTCAAAAAGTATGCACTGATATAAGATCTGCTGTTGTGATTTATCTAAATGTCTTGGATCAGGCATACTTACAAAGGTAACAGTATCATAATACAACAGGGTATGTATGTTGAATTAATTTCTGATCGCTACCTGTATGCCTAATACGGGCATCTATAGAAAGAGGAAGTATGTGTATCTGTCACCTTGACATTAACCTGATTCCAATGTTCCTCTGAGGCAGCTGTTTCAATAGAAGGTTAATGATTCATTTTACCCCCTAAAAGGCTTATGAATATTTAGATCAACTGAATTCAGGAATATAAGACTCTGGTTATATTGGATTGAAAAATTAAAAAATAGACAAAACCAAACAGTACAGCTATACAGTGGCATAATACAAAGAGAAATTCCAAAGTATAACATTATACTGAAAGAACAAATCAAAATAAATACTTTGTGGGTATCTATGAGCATGAGCACTTTTGAGCACAAAGAAGCAAATATGCCAACAACTGAAGTTACCTCTTACCTGAAGTACTAGACAACAATCATCAGTACTATTTTTCAGTAAATACAGGCAACAAAAAGAAACCCAAAGTATAAATAAATATCAAACTTAACCTAGTATAGAAAGGAATAAATACATCAGTAAATATGGTCAAAAGAAATAAAAGAAATTAAATTTGAATGAATTTCTTTCCAGGACATAAACAACATATGTAGACAAATATGTCACTAAGAATACTAGAAGCCACATTTTCAAGTGCCATGGTCACGCATGAAGTAAAAACAAATATTTCATTAAATGTTTACAGCAAGAAACAATAAAAAATAAATGAATTATAACAGAAACTAGTTTATACCCAATGCTAGCACAAGGCTGTCATTATTTTCACACAACAGGTTACAGTAATAGTAAATTTAAACGTAAATCTAATTAAATTTAAATAGCATAGACTTAGACTTTATCTCTCATCAGGAGCTCTGGTGGCATAGTGCCTAAGGCATCTGACTGCTAACCAGGATGATTGGGTGATCTACTTCCATAGTGATACCTCCTTCCTGGGAAACCCAAGGAGGGGGTCACTATGAGTTGGATGTGATTCGACTGCAGTGAGTTTGAGAGTTTTTACCTCTTATCAGCTGTGAGGCTCTTGGCATTTTTTTCAGCTAAACACTAGTGGGATGTAAAACTCCTATCTTCACCATGCTTTTTTTTTTTTTTTTAAATTATATTCATCCTAATATACTGAATCTACTAAGGTAAGTTAGTGAATTATTTTGCCCTTCAAGAGCTACGTATTTTTAAGAATAAGAGAATTAACACAAGAATCATCTTCTAACTGCCTCTATTCAATTTCAAGAAGTGTAAAACATGATTGTGCAATGCCTTGTCTAAACATACAAAAATAGCTTAATAAATGTTTATATAATCTGGATAAATAACATAGCTTTTGCAACTGCAAATGTTATCAGATTGATAAGAAGTACCGAAACTGAAAGGAACACTGCTTATGCAGTGGCTAAGCTCTTGGCTGCTAACCAAAGGTCAGTGGTTCAAATCCACCAGTGGTTCCACAGGAGGAAGATGTGGAGTTTGTTTCCGAAGATATTACAACCTTGAAAGCCCTATGAGGCAGCTCTACTTTGTCCTGCAGGGCCACCAAGAGTCAGAATTCAGAGGAGCGCAATGGGTTTACCCAAAGTAAAAAAATTCTTTGTATTGTGTTTCACTTTAGCAGTCAAGTATTTTAAGCTTCTATTTGACTCTTGATGAATATCAAAAGGGTGTAAGGAATAGCTTCCAGAAAAAGTAAAAAAAAAAAAAAAAATGCATTATGTCCATCTTTTTCTCATTTTGACATCTATCCCAAAAATTTTGTTTTAAAACTTACAAACTCTTTCATCTCAGTCATCTAACAGCACGCTCTAGTATCCGCACCCCCCCCCCACCAATTCCTCCCTCTGCCTTTTGTCTTTTTTAGACTTTAATCCTGTCCAGAACTTTTATTTTTTTCCAAGAAATAATGATTTTAATTTCCCAGTTCTCTTTATTTCGAATTTTTAGGTAACAAGGAACAGAGATGGAAAATTCATTCACTATACATTTTTGCCTCCATTACATATGTACATATATATACAAAGTCCCCCTCCAAAAAAAAACATTATTTATAATTCATTATATATATTTTTTAAGGAAGCCAATTATCCTCTGTAAGCAGCTTTGGTGGTGTAGTGGTTAAGGCATTTGGCTGCTGACCAAAGGGTCGGTGGTTCAAACCCACCAGCTGCTACATGGGAGAAAGATGAGTCAATCTACTTCCATAAAGATACAGACTTGGAAACCCAATAGAGGTCACTATGATTTGGAATCAATTCGATGGCAGTGAGTTTGGTTTGGTTTTGGTACCCCCCTTAAATAATGACATAATTTTACTACCTTAAATCAGCAAATATTTCAGTGTCTATGTCAACAGTTCCATAACAAAAATCTCAGTTCAAACTGACAATACTAAACAACCACTCAACTACACCGTGCAGTAAATCAATTCACCTAGACACCTGGTATACATTTCAGGGACCTCATCATAGCTGCCCCTTAGGGAAGAATGTAACTCAACTAAGATAATATATAGAAACTGATGTTCTCTTGCATTCAAACTGGCCAAGTAGAAAATATCTCTTGTATTTTTTTTTCAGTTTAAGTTAGCCTGGTGACACAATGGTTAAGAGCTTGGCGGCTAACCAAAAGGTCAGTGATTCCAACCCACCAGCCACTCTGTGAGAGAAAGATGTCGCAGCCAGTTTCCATAAAGGTTACAGCCTGGGTAATCGTATAGGGCAGTTTTACTCTGTCCTATAGGATCACTAGGGGCTGAACTGACTTGATGGCAATTGTTTTCTTGTTTGTTTTTCAGTATTAAACTGACAATGTATTTTTTATTTATCCTCATCATTTGCTCAGACCCTCCCAATTTCTCCTATAGTCTCTGAAAGCAGCAAAATGTTTACCTTTGACTTGTTGGCATGTACCTATTCCTGTCTCAATTTCTAAACTGTTTCCTCCTTAATTCTCCTTGGAATTCAGTGAACTCTAAGTGATTGCACAGTCCTTAAACAGACCTACTTTTTTTTTTTTTTTTTAATCCCCAGTGTTAAATTTCTACCTCCTTTTTCTTTATTTCTTTCCTTTTAAACGTGGTATCACCTAGCACATTAGTGCTTTCCCTGAAGACTTGAAACACTTCCCTAAAATTCCCAATGTTTGAATTGTTGATGCCTTGCCTGAATTTGCCCAGTTCCTTTCTCTGTCAGTAGAAATGGCTTCTAAGTAAGTGCTATCCTGCTGGCTTTCTGCACATTTACTTTGATCCACGCTCCAACAGATGAACCTAAGCCCTTAAGGCTCCATTATGTCTTGGGCTATGTTGTTGTTGTTGTTATTTGCCATCAAGTCAGACCCGACTAATAGCGACCCCTCCTTGGGTTTCCAAGGCAGTATCACTACAGAAGTAGATTGCCCCATCTTCCTTCCGAGGAGTGGCTAGTGGGTTTGAACTGCCAGCCTTCTGGTTAGCAGTCAAGTGCCTTAGGCACTATGCTACCAGAGTGCTTTCTGTTGTACTCTGTGGTCTTAGGCAAAATTATTTTAGGTACTTGAGGCAAGTCTAAAACCCCTTCATAAATATGATGTTAATCTTAACATAAAAAAACTCTTGTAGTCACATTCAACATCTCCTCTACATTTTTTTCTTTTTCATAAACTCTTAGTTTTGTTTTCACTTTCTCATATTTAAAGAATATAGATTATCTTCAAGCAATACAGCCAATACGATCTACTCCATGTTATTCCAACCAAGTTTAAGCTTGGACAGGTTGCTGTTAGGGCTCTGTTAAAACTCCAATTAGGAAAATTATTATCTAAAATTACATGATTTAAGAACATGTTATCATGTCATTTATATAGGTATTCTAAATTCTACTTCTCCAGCAAATTATGTTGTTGTTGTTGTTATGTGCCGTCAAGTCGGCCCCGACTCATAGCGACCCCTCCTTGGGTTTCCGAGGCAGTATCGCTACGGAAGTAGGATTGCCCAACCTTCCTTCCGAGGAGTGGCTAGTGGGTTTGAACCGCCAGCCTTCTGTTTAGCAGTCAAGTGCTTTTAGCCACTATGCTACCAGAGCTCCCCAAATTATATGACCCCAAAATCATACACCTAGAAGTCATCCATTTCTCTTTCCAACACTAACCACAATCAACAATTCATATTTTAATGCTATATTCTCAGGCTTTATTGAAAATCAGTAGAGGAAATAGACACAAAAACAATGCCTTATATCTGCTCTAAAAGCAATCAAATGAAAAAAGGATTTATTTGAACTAACAATTACTGAATATCTAGTAGGGAGCTCTGGTGGTGTAGTGCCTAAGGCATTTGACTGCAAACCAGAAGACTGGCAATTCAAACCCACCTGCCACTCCTCAGAAGGAAGACAGGGCAATCTACTTCTGTAGAGATACTGCCTTGGAAATCCAAGGAGTGGTTGCTATGAGTCAGAATTGGTATTTTTTATTTTTTAGCAGAAAATAACACAATTTATGGCATTAGTGATTTAAAAATAAATAAATAGATAACTATTCTAGTTACCTAGTGCCACTCTGACAGGAATATACCATAAATGGGATGGCTTGAACAAACAGGAGTTTATTCTTACATTTTGAAGGTTTTAAGTCCAAGTTCAAAGTGCCAGGCTCTAGGGGCTGGGTGAAAGCCAGGGGCTTCAGCACTGCCCCTGCTCCTGGCTCACTGAAGCTGGAGGTATTTCTTCACTCAGCTGCTGGCTGCTGAGGCTGACAAGCCCAAGGTTGACAAATAAAAAGGCACGGTCCTGATATTACCAAACCACATGGTAGGCAATGTGGTTTAATTCAAGTCCATTGACAATTCCAAGATCAGCGGAGCATGGCAGGCTGCTGAACAAGGACTCAGCCACATGCAGGATTCAAGCATGCCATAAGCTAGAGAATATTCCCGAAGTCTTCTCTTTATATACAGGAGACAGACTTCACTCCTAAAACAGCTACTCAGCTGCTTGTGGTAGATCCCACCATGGAGTTGATTGCCATTCTCATCATGGGGAATAACTAACACCAGCTGCCAAGCCACTCAGCACAGCCCAACCACACTGACACACAACCTCAACTACCACAATAGCTAAGGCTAATTCATTACCTTAAAGGTATTTATAATTAAGAAGTGGGGGATAGGAGTAAGGATGTAAACAAATAGGTATGTTACACAAGGAAGCTTTATATGGTATATACTTATACTAAAGTAATAATTTACTATATTAAATAAATTAATTAAAGTAGTGGCAAATGCTTCCTTTAATTGAATAATGAGAAATATATTCTGTCCTCCATAGATTCACTACAAAAAAGAAAAGAATTTAATTTTAAATCTAGGCTGAGAAATTTATTAGCTTAGGTGATTAGAGGGTTTGAATCTCTCTCCATATATATTTTTCTTTGTATTAAAACCTTATTTTATATAATATATAATTCAAGTCCCTGGGACTATTAACCTAAATGTTGGCAGTTCAATCCCACCTAGTGACACAGTGTAATAAAGGCCTGAATATCTGCTTCTGTGAAGATTACAACCAAGTGAACCCTGTGGGGGGGAAGCAGTCATATTCTGTAACATATGATACTGCCATGAATCAGAAAACAAAGTTTTTTAATCATAAAGAACAAAAATAAATATATTTCCTAAATACATGGTCACAAATTTGATTTTAATTGTACACAACTGTCTATTTTGACATACACATAATTGAAAATCATAGATTCAATATACTACAAATGTAACAAGATGTCATTCAGATATAAAAATATAGTAAATACTTTGACATATTAGTTCACTTTTAAACTAATCAAACTTATCATTTGATATTGTTCGTAATGATTAATTTTGACTTGAATTTGTAGTTTTCATTCATGTGGCACATGAAGCATTCACAGATAAAGCACTTACAGCCTTCAGTATGGATTACAGTTGAACACAAAGAAAACAAAAATCCTTATAACAGGACCAATAAACAACATCTTGGTAAATGGTGAAGAAACAGAAGTTGTCAAGTATTTCATTCTTATTTCTCATTGGATCAACAATCAGTGCCCAAGGAAGCAGCAGTCAAGAAATCAAAAGACACATAGCATTTGGCAAGTATACCGTAAAAGACCTCTTTAAATGTAAAAAAGGCAAAATAGCACTCTTCTGACTAAGGTGCACCTGACACGAGACAGGATATTTTCAATTGCCTCTTACGCATGCAAAAGCTGGAAAATGAAAACAGAAGGCCAAAGAGAACTGACTCATTTGAATTGCAGTGTTGATGAAGAATATTAAATTTACCACGGGCTGCCAGCAAGTAGAGCCAGAATGCACCTTTAAAAGTGAAGATGGTGAGACTTCTCTTGCTTACATTGGACATGTCATGAGGAGGGACTGATGATGGAGAATGATATCATGCTTGGTAAATAGTCAATGAAAATGAGATGATTGATACAGTGGCTGCATCAATGGGCTCAAACATAGCATTAACTGTGAGGATGGCAAAGGATTGGGCAATTAATTCTTAACAGCATTAATAACAGAAACATTCATGAAGGAAATTTTCAACAGAAAAGACCTTTGTAAATAGATAGGCTCTGTTTGCCAAGGACGGCACAGGCAACTACACTGGAAAAGCAACTACACTAGAAAGCAACATGACCCAACCAAACCCACACCTCCTGTAGCTCCATTGGGTGAGGGCAACCACTTTCTATTGCACCAAATGATCAGTGACAGGTGGTGGCTAATACCAGCCCAACTTGCCTTGAACTGCTCTTCACAAACAGCTAACAGATATGTACACACACTCTCATCCTCTATCACGTCTACCAGGAAAGAAGTAGTGAGTACCTAAGTGCTACCAAAATAGCAAATACAGTAGAAATATAAATACAACAACATCACAATGCCTCAGAGACAACTGACCATCTCAATTCACACAAAGAAGCAAGATAAAGTAGTACCAATAAAGGACTAGGATACAGACCAAAAAAAATCTCCCTGAGGAAGAAGCAACACTGGAAATGCCTGATAAGGAATTCAAAACAATCATATTTAGGTACCTTCAACAAACTGAAAACAGATCAAGGAAAACACTGACAAAATTAAGGAAAACTTAGAGAAAACTCCAACAAATTATGAAAACAATGTAAGAACAAACTGACAAACAAAATATTAGAACCATACAAAAACAACAATTAGAAATCCAGAAGACCAATACTAAAATTTCAGAAATAGGTAATACATTGATTGGGCACAGGAGTAGAATCAGCAATGGAAGACAATATTAATGAGATTAAAGACAAATACCACAATACCACTCTGTTAAGGAATCAATCAGAAAAAAGATCAAAACAAAATAATGAAAGTCTAAAATTCATGTGGGATACTATCAAGAGGAATAACTTACATGTGATTAGAATTCCAGAACAAGAAAAACAAACAAAACTACAGAGAAAATTGTGGAAGATTTGCTGGAGGAGAATTTCCCTAATATGATGAAAGATGAGAAGATATCAGTTCAAGAGGTTCAATGAACCCCAAAGAGGAAACCATTAAAGAGAATCACTGAGACATATCATAATCAAATTCACCAAAACCAAAGATAAAGAATCCAGAGAGCAACACAGGAAAGATAAAAAGTTAACTACAGAGGACAACTAATAACACGAAGCTCTGATTTTTCAGCAGAAACCAGGCAGGCAAAAAGGCAGTGGGTTGATACATGCAACATTCTGAAAGAAAAAAAAATTATGAACCAAGAATTACATATCCTGTAAAACTCTCCCTCAAATATGATGGTGAAATTAGGACACTTCCAGGTAAACAGAAATTAAAGGAGTTTGTTAAAAACAGCCCAAACTTACAAGAGATGCCACAGGGAATGCTTCTGATGAAGAACCAACAAAAGTAGAAAACAACCGATGATTAACACACATTATGTCATAACCCAGAAATTAACCCAGTTATAGACACAGACTTGCAAGATTGTAAACAGGGAACCAGAGACATAAAGCGGTAAATGAGGACAACTATAAACCAAAAAGAGGGAATAAAAAGTGTAGGTAGAGAATCTCCAAATAGTGAGGAAGTCAAGACAACTGCGAGATAGAGCAGATTTTTCTAAACTTGAGAAGAGATTAATAAATCACAGGGTAACCTCAAACCAAAATAATATACCTTCACATCAAAATAAAAAAGAGAAGAGACAAATGTTTAGCAAATGCTAAAACAATAACAATGAAGGAGATGCTAATATAATTCATAAATAAAATGAGCTCAGCAAAGATAATTATACAGAACAAAGAAACCAGTAACACCACAAAAAAACACATAACAAAATGACAGCAATATATTCATAGTTGTTGGTGATTACATGGAATGTAACTGGACTAAATGTGCTACTCAAGATAGAGATTTATAGAACTTGATAAGAAAACATGACCCATCAATATGATATCTACAAGAGACTCACCTTAGACCCAAAGACAAAAACAGACTAAAAATCAAAGGTTGGAAGAAGATATATCAAGCAAATGGCAATCAAAAAAGAATAGAAGTGGCAATATTAATTTCTAATAAAATAGACTTAAAAGCAAAAACAACCATAAAAGACAAAAACAAAAAGCAAAAAGCCCACAGCCATCACGTCAATTCCAACTCATAGCAACCCTCATTGGGTTTCCAAGTCTATAAATCTTTACAGAAGTAGACTACCTAATCTTCCTCCCCTGGAGCAGCTGGTGGGTTTGAACCACCAACCTTCTGATTAGCAACCAAAGGCCATAACCACCATGTAATCAGAGCTCCTTATAAGAGAAAAAGGAGGACATTAAATAATGATTAAAGAATCAGCTGAACAAGAGAACATAACCATAGTAAATATCTACGTACACAATGAAAGAGCCCCAAAATATATAAATCAGACTTCTGGAGAATTGAGAAGACAAAGAGATGACTCCACTGTAATAGTAGGAGATCTTAGTACCACTTTCAATGAAAAATAAAACTATTAGAAAGAAATTTAACATAGACACAGAAGAACTAAATACAATCAACCAACTTGACCTTACAGACATCTACAGAGCACATCACCCAATAAGAGCACAATATACATTCTTTTCCAGTGCACATGGAACATTCTCCAGGATAGACCATATGATAGGCCACAAAGGAAGCCTCAATAACTTTAAAAACATTGAAATACTGCAAAGCATCTTCTCAGATCATAATGCTATAAAATTAGAAATCAACAACAGGAAGATCAACAGACAAAGAGCATATACATGGAACCTGAATAACACCCTTCTGAAAAACTACTGAATGATAGAATAAATAAAAAAGGAAATAAAAAAAATTTCCTTGGATCAAATGAGAATGAAAACATACCAAAATCTTTGGAAGAGAGCAAAAGCAGTGATCAGAGAGTAATTTATAGCAATAAATGCATAAATCAAAAAAGGAACAAGAGTCAAAATCAATTCCTTCACCCAATGTCTCCAAAAATTAGAAAAATCTGAAAAAAAGCCTATAGTCACCAGAAAAAAAGAAACAATAAAGATTCAAACAGAAATAAGTGAAATAGAAAACAGAAAAAGCCAGGAAGACCAGAACTTTAAACTTTGAAAAGATTATTGAAATCAATGAACCACAGGCAAATATAACAAAGGAAAAAGATAAGATGCAAATAACATGCATAAGAAATGAAATGGGTGATGTCACAACAGAATCAACCAAAATAAAAAGGGTAATATCAGGATACTATGAAGAACTGTACTCCAATAAATTTGAAAACCAGGAAGAAATAGATTTCTAGAAACATACTACATACCTAAACTAACACAGATTGATGCTAAAATTAGAACAGACCCACAACAAAAGAACAAGTTGAAGAGGTCATAAAAAAATTACCAACTGAAAAAAAGGCCTTGCACAGATGGTGTCAATGGAGAAATCTATGAAACATTCAGAGAAGAGCTCACACCAATCCTACTGAAACTATTCCAGAACAAAGAAAAGGATGGAATCCTCCCAAATTCATTTTATGAAGGAAGCTTAACCCTGATACCAAAATGAGGCAAAGACACCACTTAAAAGGAAAGCTATAGACCAATATCCCTCATGAATATAGATGAAAATATCTTCACAAAATCCTAGCCAACAGACTCAAAAAATTTATCAAAAAAATAATACATCATGAACAAGGGTGATTCATACCAAGGATGATTCAACATTAGAAAAACAATTTAATGTATCACATAAGTAAAATAAAGGAAAATAACCACATGGTCATATCAATCAATGCAGAAAAGGCATTTGATAAAATCCAAAACCAATTCCAGATAAAAATTCTAAAAAATAGGAACAGAAGGGAATATCATACATAATATACACTTGCTGCAGGGATCCAGGTGAGGAGAGAGAACTCAGGCAAGCCCAAAGCAGCTGGGTGGGAGAGCAGGAGAAAGGGGATAAAAATCCAGGAACCTGGACAGAGGAGCAGTCAGCCACAGAGACCCAGGTAAGGGTAGTACGAGAGGTTTCCAACAGGGAGATAAACTTGTCTGTCGGTTTGTCCTACCATGGTGATGTGTTGATGTGAGTTTTGAGGCTGAGCGACTGGTGTTTCAAATCCAGGGGGATGCACATGGTGCACAGGTATATCAGCCTAGCTTACAGATTGAGACAAACTAGGAAGAAGGAAGAGGCTGTCCACTTCTCAAAGATCTGGCCAGGGAAAACCTTATGAATACCAAAGAAACACCATTTGATACATTACCTCACAACTTTATGAATAGTCTGGTTAGGTTAGAAGGCTCTCAAAGTAGGATTGGGAAAGAGCTGCATCATCTGACTAAACCCAGCCTTTGTCCTATGGATAAGGTAAAGCTTTCGAGACCTCCATGTGCTAATGTGGCACCACACAAATTGAATAGAAACAGCTGCAGACATCCATTAATCATTGGAACATGGAATGTCGAAGTATGAATCCAGGAAAATTGGAAGTTGTCAAAAATAAAATGGAACGCATAAAGATTGATACCCTTGGCATTAGTGAGCTGAAATGGACTGGTTTTGGCCATTTTGAATCAGACAACCATGTGATCTACTATGTCGGGATTAACAGTTTGAAGAGGAATGGCATGGCATTCATCATCACAAAGGATGTTTCAGTATCTGTCCTGAAGTACAATGCAATCAGTGACAGTATAATATCCATACGCCTACAAGGAAGACCCATTAACACGACTATTATTCAAATTTATGCACCAACCACAAAGCCAAAGATGAGGAAATTGAAGATTTTTATCAACTTCTGCAGTCTGAAATTGACCGAACATGCAATTAGGATGTGTTAATTATCACTGGTGACTGGAATACAAGAGTTGGAAACAAAGAAGAATCACCGGTAGTTGGAAAATTTGGCCTTGGTGACAGAAATAACGCTGGAACTCGCATGGTAGAGTTTTGCAAGACCAACAACTTGTTCATTGCAGACACCTTTCTTCAACAACACAAACAGTGGACTACACGTAGACTTCACCAGATGGAACACACAGGAATCAGATTGACTATATCTGTGGCAAGAGGTGGTGGAAAAGCTCAGTATCTTTAGCCAAAACGAGGTGGAGCTGATTGTGGAACAGACCATCAACTATTCATATGTAAGTTCAACTTGAAGTTAAAGACAATTAAAACAAGTCCAAGAGAGCCAAAATATGATCTTGAATATACCCCTCCTGAATTAAGAGATCATCTAAAGAACAGATTTGATGCATTGAACACCAATGACGGAAAACCAGAAGAATTGTGGGAGGATATCAAGAACATTATCCATGAAGAAAGCAAGAGATCACTAAAAAGACGAGAAAAGAAAAGAACACCAAAATGGATGACAGAAGAGACTCTGAAACTTGCCCTTGAGTGGAGAGTAGCTAAAGCCAGTGGAAGAAATGACAAGATAAAAGAGCTGAACAGCAGATTTCAAAGAGCAGCTTGAGCAGACAAAACCAATTACTATAATGAAATGTGCAAAGACCTGGAATTTGAAAACCA
>NW_006921594.1:28191336-28204531 GCF_000298275.1 Orycteropus afer afer
AAACCCACCAGCCACTCCTCGGAAGGAAGGTTGGGCAATCCTACTTCCATAGTGATACTGCCTCGGAAACCCAAGGAGGGGTCGCTATGAGTTGGGTTTGACTCGACGGCAAACAACAACATTACATATATATTATATATGTATTATATATGTGTGATATAATACATACATATAATAAAGGGTATATATGCAAAACCAACAGCCAACATTATTCTCAATGGAGAGAGACTGAAACCATTTCCCATGTGAATGGGAACCAGACAAGGATTCCCTCTATCACCACTTCTTTTAAACATTGTATTGGAAGTCGTAGCCAGGGCAATGAGGCAAGAAAGGGAAATCAAAGCTATCCAACTGGTTAGGAACAATTAAAATTATCTCTATTTGTACATGATATGATCCTATAAATAGAAAACCCAAGACATTCAGCAAGAAAACTACTAGAACTAATTGAAAGATTTAGCACAGTGACAGGATACAAGATCAATATAAAAAAAAATCATTTGGATTTCTCTACCGCAGCAAACAGATTTTGAAAAGGGAATAGGAAGTCAATACCATTTACAATAGCTACCAAAACAATCAAACACTTGGGAATAAAGATTACCAGGGACACAAAAGGCCTATATAAAGAAAATTACAAAACATTACTTCAAGAAACTACAGGAGATCTACATAAATGGAAGAACATACCATGTTCATACATAGGAAGACTGAACATTGCAAAAATGTCCATATTATCCAAAGAAGTTGTACATTCAATGCAATCCCTATCCAGATTTCATCAGTATTCTTTAAGGACATGGAAGAAACAATCACTAATTTTATATGGAAAAGAAAGATCCTCAGATAGGCAAAGCAGTGCTGAAAAGAAGAACAAAGTAGGAGGTCTCACACTCCCTGATCTCAAAAACTACTATACAGCTCAGTAGTCAAAACAGCCCGATATTGGCACAGTGACAGACACATAGACCAAAGGAACAGAATTGAAGATCCAGAAATAGAATCATCCACTTATTGTCAGCTGATCTTTGACAAAGGGAAGAAATCTATTAAATGGAGAAGAGACAAATGATGCTAGCAAAACTGGGTATCTATTTGCAGAAAAATGAAAAAAAATATCAAGACCTCACACCATACACAAAAACCAACTCCAGATGGATCAAAGGCTTAAATGTAAAACCTAAAACTATAAATTTCATCAAAGACAACTGAAGAGTGAATTGTAAGACCTGTGGGTTCAGTACTGTGGTTGCGGGGGACATTAAGCTCAACCAGAGTAACATACTACACAAAAACATTGTTCTACATTGTACTTGGTGATTAGCAACTGGGGTCTCAAAAGCTTGCAAGCGGCCATCTGGATGCAACAATTGGTCTCTCCTACTCTAGATCAAAGAGGAATGAATAAAACCAAAGACATAAGGAAATAATTAGTCCAAGGACTAGTGGACCATACAAACCTCAGCCTACATGACCATGAGACCACAAGAACTAGATGGTGCCTGGCTACTGCTGTCAACCACTCAGAAAGGGATCAAAACAGGCGATCCTGGATAGAGTGGGAGAAAAATGTGGAACAAAACTCAAAATCACACAAAAAAAGAAAACAAACCCACAGGCTTACTGGTGGACACTGGTGAAACCCCTGAGACTATGGACCCTAGTCACCCTTCAGACCTGGAATTGAACTCACTCCTATGGCTTCCAGCCAAGTAGACTGCCATATAAGGTGAATATTTACACCACGTAGGTATACTCTTTAGAACAATCAATCATAGGGGATCACAAAGGCAGTATTTGCACAGGGAGATAGCTCAGAGTGCAGGAATGCATAAGAAAAAGCACAGGGAAAAGGTAACCACAGGGAAGAAGTAGTAAGAGAGCTGTTACATTTTGGGTATTGCAATCAACATCATGAATCAAAATGTCTATGAACTTTTGTAGGGAAAATGAATTTCCTCTGTAAACTTTCACCCAAATCACAATTTAAAAACTGACAAAAAAGAAAAAGATCATTATTAAGGAAGAGATGCAAAAAGAAAAAATAGGGACAAACTTAGGGGCCCTAATACATTATATTAATAGATAACTAAACATAAGTGAAAATGCACAAACAGCAAAAAATAAACTAGATGATTGGGACCTTCTGAAAATTAAATTCTTACACTCATCAAAAGACTTCTCCAAAAGAATGAAAAGAGAACCTACAGATTGGGAAAAAATATACACCAATGACATATCTGATATGGGACTTATCTCTAAAATTCATAGAAAACTCCAACACCTCAACATTAAAAAAGATAAACATCCCAACATTCCAATTAAAAAGTGGGCAGAAGACATGAATAGACACTTTACCAAGGTAGATATGCAGGCAGCCAACTAACACATGAAGAAATGTTTGTGATCATTAGCTAATAGATGTGTAAATTGAAACAATGAGATACCATCCTACCGCAACACTAATAGTAATGTTCAACAAGACAGAAAATAAATGCTGCAAGGCTGTGGAGAAATTGGGACTTTCATACACTGCTGATGGGAATGTAAACTGATACAACCACTATGGAAAACAGTATGGGACTTCCTTAAAAAGTTGGAAATAAAAATACCATTTGATCCAGTCATCCCATTACTAAGTATATATTCTGAAGAAGTGAGAGCCAAGACATGAGTAGATATTTGCACACCCATGTTCACTGCAGCACTATTCACAATTGTGACGAGATGGAAACAACCCAAGTGCCCATGAATGGATGCACAGATAACCAAATATATACATACAATGGAATACTATTCAACACTAAGTAATAATGTAGAATCCTTGAAACACCTCATAATGCAGATGAACTTGGAGGATATTACGCTGAGTAAATGAGTCAGTCACAGAAGGGCAAATATTATATTAGTGCACAATTGTAAAAGGTCAAGGCAAGGTTCACATATGGAAGGAAAATTTGTTGGTTATGGGGGGGCAGTTCTATATAGTTAAGAGATAAATATTGATTTGGGTGAAAGGAAAGGCAATATAGCAAAAGTGAGTGACAAATACAATAACACTAAGGAAAAGGAAGACAGAGAGAGGTGCACAAGAGGTACTGGCAAAAAAGATAAAAACTTTCACATACACAATATTGCATTTTCAGTAATAAACATTAATCTATGGATGGATACAGAGGTAGACGGGCTGAATGATCAAGTATGTTCGTATGTCTAGGCAAAAAAAGAATATATTCATGACCATATATAAGTTTGGCAGATGATATTTCTACATACGCATTTTCAGTAATAAACATTAATCTATGGATGGATAGGAGCTCTGGTAGCATAATGGCTAAAGCACCTGACTGCTAACCAGAAGGCTGGCGCTTCAAACCCACCAGCCACTCCTTGGAAGGAAGGTTGGGCAATCCTACTTCCGTAGTGATACTGCCTCGGAAACCCAAGGAGGGGTCGCTATGAGTCGGGGCCGACTCGACGGCACATAACAACAACTATGAATGGATACAGAGGTAGACGGGCTGAATGATCAAGTATGTTCGTATGTCTAGGCAAAAGAAGAATATATTCACGACCATATATAAGCTTGGCAGATGATATTTCTACATATGCATTTATATGCACTGTAAGAATGTCCATACATATAGTAGAGGCAATAGAGGGCAAAGTTATAACTTCTTAGACACAGCCAAACACCCTGAGGGAGGGAGTTGTTGAGTCTGTGGACTTAGGACTAGGGTCACTGGGGACATCAATCAAGCTCAAGTGGCATAACACACTACACAAAAACTTTGTTCTATATACTACTTTGGTGATTAGCAACTAGAGTCTTAAAAGCTTGCAAGCAACCAACTGAGATGCAACAATTAGTCTCTCTTGGTCCACAGCAAAGAAGAATGAAAAAATCAAAGACACATGGAAACAATTAGTCCAAGGGACTAGTGGACCTGGACCATGCAAACTTCAGCCTACATGAACATGAGACCAGAAGAACTAGCTGGTGCCCAGCTGCCACTGCCAACCACTTGGAATGGGAAGTATAGGAGATCCTGGATAGAGTGGGAGAAAAACGTCGAACAACACTCAAAATCATAAAAAGAAGACCATGCTTACTGATCTGATAGAGACTGGTGAAACCCCCAAGACTACAGATCCTAGTCGCCCTTTGGGCCTAGAAATGAACTCACTCCCATGGCTTCCAGTCAAACAATACATAGTCATATAAAGTGAACATTTATACCTACTAGGTGCACTCCTTAGAACAATCAACCATGGGAGATCATAAGGGCAGTATTTGCACAGGGAGATAGCTCAGAGGGCAGGAATGTATAGGAAAGAAAGAGAGATGAGGAAACAACAGGGAGGAAATGGGAAGTGAGCTGTTACATTATGATTGCAATCAATGTCACTAAATAAAATGTGTAGTATGTTAGTATTGTATGGAAAAGGAATTTGATCTGTAAACTTTCACCCAAATCACAATAAAAAAAAGAAAAAAGTCCTTTGTAAATAAATTCATAGCTATAGCTCCAAAATAGATTATCACAGATTCCAATTAATCATTTTAATTACTATACATTTTCTAATTATAGGTAGTCAACCAGCAGCCATGGGAAAAAAATAAAAAGTTGAAACAAACTTCAAGAAAACTAAAGTTTTCATGAGTCAGGATTATCAGAAAATCTATTATTATGTTCATTTATAACTAATATGGGTGTTATATAGAAATAAAAAAGATTATAATCATTAAGCTGTTGTAATTAAATATATTTTGGAAAAAGAAAATGTTGATCAAAATTCACTTTTCTCACAATCTTCAAATCTGTTTCACTTTTGATTAAGAAAAATAAAAAGCTTGCCCTTTCTATCCCCTCTGAATGGCAAAAAGAAAGGAGAAGCAATTTATAGCTCCCTTGAGAAAAGCATAATGAAGAAATAAGGAGGATTGAAGGTTTGAGGTTTACTTAAATATCATTCCTTCTAAATTTTGACATATTTAAAAGCAGTAAGAAAAGTATCTGTTTACCTTATACTGACCATATTAATATGCTATTTATCAAGCACTGCTCAAAGTAGAAAATTTGTGAGTTTTAGAGAAAACAATGATTTGTTATTAAATTTATTAATTTTATTACAGAATCTATTTATTTATTTGTTATAATTAATCTTAGAGAAACTCCTTACCTTCAAAAGGGAAAGAATAGTTATATGGTGATCTTATGGTCTAGATATTAACCTAATTTATCAATGGTAGAAGAGTGATTAAGTGTAGTATTATATCTCCATATACACTGGAAATCTATAAAGGTATTAAGAATGAGCGTATTTAGATACATTAATTAGCATGGAAAGAATCACAGTATATGGTTAAATGACAAAAGGAGAATATGCAAAAAAGCACGTCCATAGTAAGGAATTTTTGTTTATTTAAACCAAACATCTTGGGAGCTCTGGTAGCATAGTGGCTAAGACTCTTGCCTGCTAACCAGACGGCTGGCGGTTCAAACCCACCAGCCACTCCTCGGAAGGAAGGTTGGGCAATCCTACTTCCGTAGTGATATTGCCTCGGAAACCCAAGGAGGGGTCGCTATGAGTTTGGTTTGACTCGACGGCACATAACAACAACAACAAACCAAACATCTATAGGAACAAACCTAGGGCAGTGATACATACAACAAAGGCATAGAATCAGCTATGCTGCTAGTTTGAAATGAAGAGTCCCAAGTCCTGCCTCAAACCTACTAAATCATTATCTTAGAGTTGGGGCCCAGCTCTTTGTCTTAACAAGCTTTCCTGTATTAGTTCTACACTTATTATAGTCTGAACTCTACTAAAGTAGAAAATGAAGATCATGTATTTCAAGGAAGTGTAATCTTTTTTCTTGTTGTTTCCAATTAAACAGATGTAAGATAGTGACAATACTGAGTGCAACAATAGTTATGCCAATTTTCAAAGTTAGCTGAATTAAGTTACTCTATTCTTAAGAATTCCAGAGATAAAGTGATATATTTTAAGAGTGAAAGTAAGTTTTTAAAAAGTGAAAAATATATATAGGTGTGCTAAATAACCTGCAAATGAAACCAAACAAACAAATAGTTTTACTAATTTCCCCTATCTTTTAACCCTAAAGTTTTGGTTGTACAGGCTGTTTCTTTCTCTCTCCTGGCTGTCCTCCAACGCCACCACCCCCCGCCCCCGTCACCGCACACACATACACTCACCGAGTTGTTTTACTCTCTTACTGGTATGTCACTGTATTACTTGGAGAGTCTGATAGCTTTACAGTAGCTACCTTACCCATATAGTACCAGTGAATTAAGTAAATGTTTTTAATTGTGAAAAACTACTAACTCTCTTCTATCACAGCTTAATAGCCTCTTTTTCCCTAACAACATGTATTAATGACCTACCAGCTTAATGAAAATTAATTGCTATCCTGCCTTGACAATTAAATTGTGATTGATCAAGTTTAAAGGAACTGCAAGGGTCATTTGCTGTAATTCTATTCCAATCCATTAAATCTGCAGCAGATGATAACCTTTAACTTATTCACATATTAGAAAATTCTAATAGTAGCTCTAGATGTCACTGTATATACAAAAAGTAATACATCAAATTGCCTCTTTTCCTTACTTCAGTTAATGTGGTTGGTTGGTCTTTATTAATATGGGATATTTCCAATTCTAGTACAGTGCTTTCATAGCTAAAGCATTTAAATGGCATTTTAAGTCAAATACTCATCAATGAATACAGAAAATTAAAGGTGTTCTGCCAAGCTAATAACAAATTTTAAAAATGTTAATATCTTAATGTAATTAAATTTTTCTCAGAATATTAAATTATCATTTATCTCATTAAGTATACCACTTAATTTAAATAAGGATATGTGACTTTTAACCATAAGGAAAGTGAAAATTTAAAAATATGGATAATATCAACTGTTAGAAACTATGCCAACAGATAGGGACTATTGGGCATCGCAGGTAGGATTCTAAGTGGGTAAAGCCAGCTTGGAAAGCCCTCTAGTCCAGCAACTCCTCATGAAATTAAATATCAAGTATTACCTATGACCCATTGATGACTCCTGATTACATATCCCAGGATTTCTTACAAGATCAATAAGGTAACATGAACAAAAATGGTTCCTGATCCACACTGCTTATGTCAGAACAAAGTTTGGAAACAACCTCAGTGTTTACCATTAGAATACCAGAAAAAAAAAAAAAAAAAAACACCTCATTAGATCTTACTCATAGTGACCCCTCCTTGGGCTTCCGAGGTGGAATCACTATGGAAGTAGATTGCCCAACCTTCCTTCCAAGGACTGGCTGGTGGGTTTGAACCACCAGCCTTCTGGTTAGCAGTCAAGTGCCTTAGCTCCACCAGAGCTTCCACCACTAGAACAGGTAAGTATTCAAAAAAAAAAAAAAAAAAAGGAAAAATAAATAAATAAATATATGTAAGATTTTAAATTGTGAAACATAAGACTATTTAAGATAATATGAAGATATAAAATCATTTGTGTACTTAGTATTACAAAATGTAGTATGCTACAACTTTTTGATTGCTTTTATTTTGGGGGATCACTCAGTTTCTAATCAGACTCAGGCAAACAGCAAAAATGAGAGCTTCTTCACACTGCATTTTTTTTCACTCACTTTGAGGCTTCTAATTTTTTTACAAATAACCCTACGCTTTTGCACATGAATGGATTTGCTGATTATTATTTTTTTTTTCTTTAGTTGATGTGTTTCTTCTTTCTTTTAGCATATAGGTCTTTGAGTGGCACAAGTGATCTGTGATCAACTACTAACCAAGAGGTCGGTGGTTTGAATCCACTTAGGTACACTGTGGGAGAAAGGTCTGATGATCTGCTTCCACAAAAACTATGGCCAAGACAACATGATGAAGCACCGCTCCACTCTTCGGGCAACATGTCTGGTTTTCATTTTTTAGCAGACTATGCAAAACTGTCCATCTAGTGAAGTCCAGCTCAAGCCTAAACCCCTCCACATCTTTCCTGACTTGAATACTTAATGATTACCTCTTTCCTTTGCACTTCTATGGCAATAGTGTATTATTTGCCACTTGATTTAACAATTAATAAAAATAGTTTAATATCATTACTTGTTTTGTCCCCTGTAAGTCCTCCAATGAGTGGGACCAGATCTTAATCCTCTGTGTTTTCTTACATTTACTGTCTTGGGGCTGAATTCATTATGAACTCACCAACATATTTGTTTGTTCCAAGCATTATTTTAAGTACTATGGATCTTATTAACTGATATGGAAATTCAGTTAACAAAAAATTTCTGTCCTTCTGCCCTTATATTTTAGAGGCAAGGAGAGAGAAAAATAAGTTCTGACCATATATTCTATCAGAAAGTATTTAAAGTATATAAAGAGCTGAAAATGACTAGTATCATCTCTTCCCAGGAAGGGAAATAATAAAGATAAAGACTTGCCACTAAAGCGAAGGTTTAGTTTTGGAATTCTGCCAGGATAAGGCACAGAAACTAAATAAAGGCCGTAGGTTTTTCTTCTTCCCCAACAGCTACAGCAAATAGGCCTCTAGGTAATGGAGAGAGCAACAGTAGACTGAAGCCTTCACATCTTCCATCTTCTTACTAACAGCCAGAATTCCTTTAACATGGATAGTTTGGCTTTTTTTCACAATTAGAGACAAAACCTTAAAATGAAAAATCCAGTGGATGTTTTTTATTGAAACAAATTTACATTAGCTATAACAGACCAATATTCAACTTTAAATATAAATAACTATGATGATGAAATATCTTTCAAATCAGGTTCCTTTTGAGCAAAAAGGGACACTGTTCATAACCATTGCAGAAATACGTGCATACACCAAGGCTCTTCCGGGCAAATTGGGATAAAACAACTGATGGATTCCTTCTTGCTTTGATACTTGCAGGAAACAAGCTTATATTCAGCTGACTCCTGGAAAAAAGGAAGTGTCCCTACAATATCCAGAGAAGATCTAGGCATAAAGAAAATCAAACACAGAAAAGCTCATACATTTATGTAGAATATTATATACATTCATGCCTGTTATATAGAATAGACAGCTATTTAAATGTTAGGAAAAAGAGAAGGTATGCACAAAGATATTTTAGCAATGTGTGATTAAAATGCAGGCAGCTTGATTACACAAGACTTCCTTAAAATGAGTTTTGTTCCTAAGAAATTGTTAATCAAGGTGTCATTGATTGATTATTTCTGAGGAATGCTCTTATCAATAGGTGTGTAACTTAAACTTTGGTGACAGGAGAAAAACTCTCTTCTAAGAAAATTCAGGCTCCTTATATTTCTTAACTACACCCAACAGAGTCATGATATTGTTATCCCTGTTTTGCAATTTAAAAAAATAAATGATTATTGGTAAATATATACTTAAACACTCTTATTTAGAATTAATTTGCCCCCTGGATATCAATTTGCACATATGAACGAATTACTTTAGCCATATTGTAATTACTATTTGCTGACCTATGTATTTTTTGCAAAAGTGAGATCTTCTCTAGGGTAGATCAGGTTTGGTTTTACTTCTCTGCTTTCTCAGTATCTGACTCAAAAAGAACAAAAGCAAACAAACCAAAAAACACTAAAAGGAGCAAAGAAAATAGACAGAAAGCCCTTTCCCAAATACAAATAAAAATAGCATAAAATAGTATGATAAGCTCAGATCATATTAGTAAATATGAATAAGTTTCACAGGAAGATTATCCAATAAGCAAGGTAAGCACAGGCTTACTTGTGCTTACATACCAACATGCAGTGAACAATTTCACATGCTTTTCACCAACAAAGACTGTAAATTTGAAAAAAAGGCTTTGAGTCTGTAGGAAGGTGCTGTTGGCTTAGGAGAGAGACAGATGCCATACCTAGAAGCAGAATCATTGATGTGGCAAAAAAAAAAATGTGAAATTGTTCAGTATAGATTAGCAAATAAGCACAAGTAAGCCAGTGGTTACCTTGGTTATTGGACATTTTTAGACTTTATTTATTAAAAACCGTAAGAAACCAAGGATAAGTATTATGATATTAAAAAGAACAGAATTTAGACCTTAAAGTATTAAATGTGATAACAGTTTCTAAAGCTAAAGGTTATCAATTTAAATGAAGATATAGGAGAATGTTATGCACCTAATAAAACCACCAGCACTTTTTAGAGCAAACACTATTGGAAATGCATGAAAAAAAGATGAAAATTAACTAAAAATCTACATATAACACAGCCCTTTCAGTCCAAATCAAGTGGACAAAAGTTAAGTACACAGAAATAAACTAAATTACATAATCAGCAGAGAAATGTAAAAGATTGACGTAATTCTTACCTGCACATAAAATGTGAACAAAAATTAACTATATATTAGAAAACCCCAAAAATTCCATGAAGTAAACTTATATAAACCAAATTCTCATGTCACAATGCAGTAAACAATATGTTAAAATTCAAATGCAAAATAAAAGAAGCCCTGTTGACCCGCAAATTTTAAAACTATATTAAACACCTATTGAGAAAAGGGGAAATACAAACAAATACTGCAGATTTTCTGAAAATATAATGAAAGTCAAAACACTGCATATCAGAATTTACAGAATATAATTAAACCACTGGTGAATTTTCCTGTAGTTTCAGTGAAAATTGAGAAAAAAAAGAATAATTTCTGGTTCAAAATGCTAGAGAAAGAAAAACAAATTTAACCCAGACAAAATTACAGAAAAATAGGTCTCATGAAATAGATGCAGAAATTCTTAACAAAATATTATCACGTTGTTGTTGTGTGCCGCCCAGTCAGACCCAACTCACAGCGACTCCTCCTTGGGTTTCTGAGGCAGTATCACTACGGAAATCAAGTGCCTTAGGCACTATGCTACCAGAGCTCCATATGGGATCCAGCAATTTAGAAAAAGGATAATACATCATGACTAAGTAGGGTTTATCTCAGGAATGCAAAATGGATTTAATACTTGAAAATCAAACAAGGTAATTCAATGTATTGATAGATTATAGAAAAAAATAATTTCAAAATATTCAATACCTATTTAAAAGAAAAACCTTTTAGAAAACTAAGAATAAGAGGGACTTCTTAACTTGATAAAAGGCTCTCTATGAGATACAAACATCTGCCACCATAGACAGTGATGAATAATTGGAAGTTTTTTTACCTAAAAACTGAAACAAAGTAAAGATATTCACTCTCATTATTTATATTTAATACAATAAAACCTGCAAAAGCTGGAATCTGTATAAGGCAGAAACCTGTCCGAGAAGGAAAACTCAAATATTCTACACTAAAATAATGATAGAAAAGTCAAAGGTGGAAAACTCTTGAGAATCAGTAAAATAAGGCAGTCCTGTCAAGTTCTGGCTCTCACAGGTTTCACTGTATATTTCTGATATTGTCCTAGATTCCTGGCAAGCACAACAAGACAAGGAAAATAAATAAAGACATCAAGATTGCATAAAAAGAAGTAAAACTG
Source organism: Orycteropus afer afer (assembly GCF_000298275.1). Lineage (NCBI taxonomy): Eukaryota > Metazoa > Chordata > Mammalia > Tubulidentata > Orycteropodidae > Orycteropus > Orycteropus afer. Next base: position 28,202,845 of record NW_006921594.1, read on the forward strand.
TCTTTTTGCATGTCACATGATTATTTACTTAGCAATCCTAAGTGATCATCGAAAAGCTACTAGGAATAATAAGTGAATTTAGTATGGTCACAGGACATAAGATCAATATTCAACAATAAACAGTAAAAATTAGAATAAACAATTTAAAAATGAAAATAACCCAATGTACGGTAACATTAACATAATAAAATAATAAAGATAACAATAAAATATATGCAAGATACATACTATGAAAACTATAAAACATTGCAGGGAAAATTCAAGAAGGCCTAAATAATTGAAGAGATATACAATTTTCATGATAGGAAGACTCAACACTATTAAGATATTGATTGCAACTGATTTATAGATTCAACATGATCCCAAAGATAATCACATAAAGTTTGCATGTAGAAATTGACAGGCTAAATCTAAAATTTATATGGAAAAGAAAAGGACCTAGAATAGTTACAAAAAAAAAAAAAAAAAACTTTGAAAAAAATGAAGTTAGAGTACTAATACTACTTGATTTCAAGATTTACTATAAACCTACAGTTATAAAGACAGTATAGTATTGACATAAGGATAGACATATGGATAGATTAAACAAAATAGAAAATCCAGAAATAATCCTATACACATATGGTCAGTTATTTTTGACAAAGATGTCAAGGTAATTCAAATGTGTGAAACTATTTTTTCAACAAATGGTACTAAATAACTTGGTATCCATATGGAAATTAACATTATCACTTTCCTGATGCCATACAAAAAAATTACTTTGAAATATATTATAGACCTAAAGGTAAGCTCTTATACAACATTTATAGGAAAAAATAAAAACAAACAAATGTGAAAATGTTTGCAATTTGTTGTTGTTGTTGTTAGGTGCCGTTGAGTCGTTTACAACTCATAGTGACCCCATGCACAGCAGAACGAAACACTGCCTGATCCCATGCCAGCTCCATGATCCCTGCTATACTTGAGCCCATCATCGCAGCCACAGCATCAATCCATCTTGTTGAACGCCTCCCCCTCTTCCGTCGACCCTCCACCCTACCAAGCATGACATCCTCCTCCAGGGAAAGGTCCCTTCTGACAACATGACCAAAATAGGTGAGACGACGTCTGGCCATGCTTGCTTCCAAGGAGCATTTTGGGTGCACTTCCTCCAGGACAGATCTGTTAGTTCTTTTAGTTTGCAATTTAGGGGCTGGTAAAATTTCCTAGATGAAATACAAGAAGTGCATCCATAAAGAAAAATATGATAAATTATCCAAATTCAAAATGCCACTCTTTGAAAGACACTGTTTGAACAATGAACAGGCAAACCATAGACTAGAAGAGACTGTTCAGCATCCATATATCTGACACAAATATATAAAGAACTCTTAAAACTCATTATAAAATAAGAAAACAATTCAATTCAGAAGAAGGTAAGATATTTGAATAGTCATTTTACAAAAATATATGTAAATAGCATTGAGCACATGAAAATGTGCTGAACATCACTAAACACCAGAAATTCAAATTAAAACCACAGTAAGATACCACTACACATCAACAGAACTACTCTTATTGTTAGGTGCCATCGAATCCTTTGCGAGTGATAGTGACCCCATGTACAACAGAAGGAAATATTCCCCAGTTCTCCATCATCTTCACAATCATTGCTATGCATGAGCCCACTGTGGCAGCAACTGTGTCA
>NW_006921594.1:28205031-28212172 GCF_000298275.1 Orycteropus afer afer
TGTGTGTGTGTGTGTGTGTGTGTATACACATATATATGAGATACGTATATATAGGACATTTGGGAGACAATTGAGAAATTTTGATATGAGCTATGTATGAGATAATATTATTAAAACAATGTTAATTTTCTTAGGCATGATAAGAACACTGAATAAACAATGCCATTCTTGTACTTCTTGCTCAAATATATAAGGGTACACCCTATTGATATGTATAACTCATTTTTGAAGAGTTTGGTTAAAAAAAAAAAAAGCACACATATAATGCGATAAAGGAAATGTGGTAAAATGTTAAAACTTGTTATTCCTGGTGTAAGGGCAAGAGGTAGTCATTATATTGCTTTTCAAATTCTCTGTAGTTTTAAAAATTTCCAAAGAAAAAGACAGAAAAATTTCTGAAGAAAATACAAAAAACGTTAGTTTGTCTTTAAACTGGGTACTTGGTACAAGATAGTCTATTAATTATTATCTATTCAGTATTTATTTATAAGATTTCAATATTAAAAATGAAATAATTAAACTAATAGAAATATCTAACTTCAAAGATATAGCTAATTTTATTAAATAACTTTATTTTATATTTAAATGCTGTACTCATGAAGAGATTGATAATTTTATAAGTGCTTAATAATTAAAACATTTCTTAAATTAACTGCCCTAGTGCTTTGCTGTAGGGATAAATAACGTTTCTATACAACCCCATAAATAGGTCACACTCCATAAACTTCAAACAGGTCTAAGAGCCTATACCTTTCCATCTTATCATAAATATGAATGTGCTGAGAAGAAAACTTCAATAGGTTTGAAATTAAGACTTTCCTTGATCCCTAGGCAGATTCTGAGATTATTATATCTGATTAAATCTCATGACATTCTAGAACAACATTCTACTGCAGTCTCCCCAGAGATAAAGCCATTTATTAATCAGTAAAAATTTATCTATTCTCATTTTAATCACAAAGTAATACCTTTCTTCTTTACTGCTATTGTGTTTCATCTAACTCAAAATGTTTTGCAAAAAACACAGTAATATTATCCATTACAAAGAAAAGAGAAAGGAGGTGCTGATGGGTTTACTCTGCTTCAGAGTTATACCCCCAAGGACTGAAGCAGTGGCTGGAGAATTCTGCAATCTCAACCTCTCAGAAGTGGTGCAAGGTTACATTCACTCAAAAACAATGTCCATTGTGGGTTAGTGTTCATGTTTCAGTGAAATTTCTCTCATGCTTAGTTTTCCAAATAGGCACACACCAATGAGGCTTTCACAAGGACATTGTATTTCAAAAGTGGGATTTTAAACACTGATATGCAAACTGTGATAACTTAGTGACTTGCTGGTGTTGAGGTACACATTAAGGGGAGAAATGTGTGGGAAAAGTACACAGGAAACAAATAGGCAGCAGTGGCTCAGTGATCTCCAAATCAAAGTCATCCACTTAGAAATGATCATTGTATTTCATGAACTGAAGAGGAACAGAAACCTCCAAAGTAGATGGAAATCGTATGCTGAGACATTTGAAACCTCTGCAATATAGGTCATCTGCAATTGTAAAGGGGTGTGCTTCAAAAATTTATTTTTTCATCATTTGTTTGCAATTCAGAAGGAATTTCCCCACAGAAGTTGTATTATTCACAATGTCTTATAGGCTAGGTTTCAGAAAGACTGAAAAAAAAAAATTCTTACCATATTATTAAAACAATGTTAACTTGGTAAATTTACACAAACACCAAATGGACTTGAAATGTGTTACAACCTCCTACCTTTTCTTTGCAGCTAAGCATACACACAATCTCTGGGAGGCTTTCTTATATCTTTATGCTGGCAACAGTAAAAAGTCGAGCCTGAAAAAAAGAACATTACGACCTATAAACTGCTTACACCAGGGTCAGAATGTACCTTTGTGGCAGAAATATCTGGTGAGATGGAGGGAAGAGAGTGTGATACGTGACTGAGTCTCAATTCCCACAGAAGCCTGGTCTCTGGGTGATGGTTTTCTTACCTGATGAAGGATCATGCGGGAAGGTTAAACCAAACAAAACCAAACTCACTGCCCTCCAGTTGGATTGGACTCATAGTGACCCCTCCTTGTGTTTCTGAGGCAGTATCACTTGGAAGTAGATTGCTCAACCTTCCTTCCCAGGGGTGGCTGGTGGGTTTGAACCGCCAGCCTTCTGGTTAGCAGTCGAATGCCTTAGGCACTACACTACCAGAGCTCAGGATAAGTCCAATACAGGCATTTATTGAACTTTGCTTTATTGTACTTTGCAGATATTTTTTTCAAACTTTAAAGTTTGTGGCAACCCTGCACGGAGCAAGTCTATGCCACCATTTTTCCAACAGCACGTGCTCACTTCCTGTCTCTATGTCATGTTTTGGTAATTGTCACAATATTTTAAGTTTTGTCATAATGCTATTACACACCTAGTAGACCATGGTATAGTGTGAACACCTTTACATGCATTGGGAAACCAAAAAATTCATGTGACTCATTTTGTTGTGGTAGTATTATGGTGCTCTGGAACCCAATGGCCTTATCTCTGAGGTATGCCTCTACCTTAAAACAGTCACGCAGGAGAGAACGTTAGGTGTGCGCTGATTGCCCAGAGTATGCATCTGGGGTGCCTGAGGGAGAAGCATCACGGCCTACCACAGCTTCCTGGTGGAAAACATCAGCTGGAACGCCTGGAACAAGGACTGCCCCAGTTTACTCTCTGCTTTAATGACCAGGAGCTCAAGCAGTGCAACTGGCTACTGAATATGTGGCTGAGTACCTGCGGCACAGACTCGGGAAGCCAGAGTGGGGAACACCATGCTCGTCATCTTGCTGACCAGCTCAGCTCCAGCTGAGCGCACTGGTCCCCCACCAGAACGAGTTCACTGTGGGCTGAGGCCCTGAGTCATCTCCACTGCTCATTTGAACAGGAGCATGATGGTAGACGGCCAAGCACATCAAGAAATCCGTCGTCCTCAGCCCGGGTTGGTATGCCAACAACGTGCTCCTGACCACCAGTTCCTACAACTTCAAGTGCCAGGTCTGCTCAATCTACAGTAGAGGTCGGCACCTATCCACGGCTTTCCAAGATGCCGTTTGGAGTAGCTGATGTTCAAGTTCAGCATTAGCTGCAGCTGGATGCATGACATTAGCTTCTTGATCAGCAGACCCTTATGTCCTGGGTCAAGAACGACAGCACCACCTGCCTAGCTGACGCTGACAAGAATATGGTCATCCAGACCCTGGCCTTCGGAAAGGGCTGCTACTGGCAGTGATCTTTAAAGAGCACAGAAAACTGCCTGTGGCGGCAGGCTACGACTGCTTCCGGGTGCTATTTACCTACCAAGGCTCTGCTGGGACACTTTTCTTTCGCTCGTGAGTGATACTTTTTTTGTGCACACACACACACACACACACAAAGACCATTAAAAAAAAAAGTTAGAAAATCAGATAGTCATATGAGATTATAAAGGACTGGTAAGCGGGAAGAATAGAGAAACCAGTCAGTATCACGCACGGTACCTAGCTTTTTTAAAATTTTTCCCTCCCCTTCACAACTGCATTTTTATTACCTCCAAGTTTTGAAGCCGTCCATCAAAAACACAGTGCTTTGGGAGCTCTGGTAAATAGTGCCTAAGGCAGCTGACTGCTAACCAATAGGCTGGTGGTTCAAACTCACCAGCCCCTCCTTGGAAGAATGAGCAATCTATTCCGTACTGATACCTCTTCAGAAACCCAAGGAGGGGGTCACTAAGAGTCTGCACCCACTCCTCGGCAGTGAGCATTTTATTTTCCAATAATTATCAATAATCCATAATATATCAATAATCAGTTACTAACCATTAGTGATTACTATTAAATGGGACAGTAGTACTCAGAACAAAATGATGCCAGTGGCCATGGAACTAGGAAAAGGAGTATTTTCAGTCCACTTGCCAGTTATTAAGGAGAATCTAGTTAAACATATGAAAAACAAATAGCACCCTGGGATTCAGTCACAATATGAATACCATATCACTAATATTTGCTGGCACCATGAAATTTCTACAATTCTTCTTTGAAGATTTCTTCAAAATGGTGGCATAGTGCCTAAGGCATTTGACTGCTAAACAGTAGGCTGGAGGTTCAAACCCACCAGCCACTCCTCGGTAGGAAGGTTGGACAATCTACTTCCGTAGTGATGCCTCCTCAGAAACCAAAGGAGGGGTCACTATGAGTCGGATCCCATGGCAGTGGGTTTGGTTTTGGTTTTTTTAGAAATGAGGAACACTTGTCTGCCTAGTAGGCTGTTTTCACATGTATGCTATGAGCTCCAACCAAATGAATGTTGGTCACCAGCACCAGTCACCTCCCCTCCCCTCCCCTCCAAATCCTTTGTGTGTCAGGGACATTTCCATCATATCTGCTATGGTCCAAGAGGGTGGATACATAAAATCTCACTGTTCCCTGCCTAATCAAAAACAAGGGTCACAGAGGAATAGGAAGAAAGGCAATAAAAATGGCAGCATTCTTACTGATGGAGGAAATGCAGATTATGGTTTCTGTGTGCAGCATCCTGATCCTTAAGTGTGAGTCTCCTAAACTGCACCCTAGAATTAGGCAGACCCGTCTAGTCAGTTACAGACAGAGCTAGAGGACCAAGTCTTCACTCTGCAGGATTACACCTCCAGACATAGTTTGTGGCCAGGAACAGACTCAGGCACTGGAAGGTGGATCCCAAAATGAAGGGATTGAGAAGGGGGAAACCTAGAAGATTTTCCTCCACAAGGAAGGAAATAGGATTGTGAACTAGTTATTGGCTCTCCAAGTGAAAGCACTATGAGTAGCATTTAATCAAGGAAATACTGAAAGATTATTAATGCATGAAAATTGCTAATCCTTGTATTTATTCAGACATTTTCTGAGTATCTGTTTTACAATCAGCACTAGGCTAGGATCTGAAATACAAAACATGTAAGGCTTGACATCTAATCTCAAAGAGTTTTACATTCTATAGCTATGCAATGAATTCAATATAAATATTCAAATGAGAAAAAAAATTACGTGAGGTATTCAACACAAATAAGAGGTCTGCATAAAACTGTTTCATCTGTGAATTTCATTTAAATTATGAAATCATCAAGATAATATGTACATGATTTTACAAATGTAGTCATGAAAAACAACTATTTTAAATTCAACCAACTCCAATAATGTAATTATTATCAGATGTTTTTCATTCACAATCCTTTAAAGACCAAAACTTCCTAATGTTTGTCTTTATATTAATCTGGATTTTTTTTTCTTGTTTATCTCACAGATATGTGATGTCTCCCTATCAATGCCTATTCTCCATTTATTTAATATAAATAGTTTTGACTTCTGTAACAGTGACGAAGAATAGTTATTTTATTCCATTATTCTCTCAAAGATGGACTTCATTAAAACATGATTCTCTGGGTCTTTGCCAAGCTATTGAGATATAGATAAAATAGTATAATAAGAACCTTCTGGTTCTTTCTGTAATGAGCACCAATCAATAGGACTATGCTAAATTGCATGCAATAGCAGGTCATATTTTATCAAGGTTCCACCACATTTACAATGAACAATAGCCCACTATGTAGATATTTTTATTAACCTTCAGAGAAGTTCTTTAGGTCTGGAAACCTTCCCCCATATAACTTTTAATTATAAATGTTGAAAATATTAATTTATTAATAAGGAAAAATATATTACTTCAAAGAACCTCTACAATAGCTTGAAAAATATTTATTCTTAAAAGATAAGAGTTTACACTGTATAAGTGATTGTTTATAATAGTAGGAATAAAAATACCTAATGTTCCTGTTCAGTTCTGGCTAATAGCAGGCCACTGAACCTAAAAAAAAAAAAAAAACTGGCCTTACATACATTATTTTATATGTTAACTTCACCATAGCACTATGAAATAGATACTACTAACTGTTTCATATATGAAAAAGCTAAAGTATAAAGGAAACAAAATATTAGCAAAAACTAAAATGTGTAAGCAATTTCTTATAATCACAGTAAATAAGTGTGAGCAATCTTGGATGTGAGCTTAGGTCTGTAGGATTCCAGACATGAATCCTTTACATAATCCAACCCAAAGGCTGAGCATATATAGGTTTCCTCCCACTCTCCTAAAGTAAAGCATTCCTGTGAAACATTTCATAACCTGAAATGGCAAGAAGCAATTACCATGAATTTATTTGGGAATACCACATCGTACCAAATGACACTTAAAACCTAAAATAGCACATATAGTGTTCACAAACAGTTCAAAGCTATGACAGCTTCTTGCTGCGATGCTGAGTGTAGTTCTGGGGAAGGAGCTTGGAGACACCAATCATGCTTCTCTAAGTATGGGCTGTCCCTTTAAGGATCCATGCAAAACAAACGCTGAATGCTAGTTTTGCTTTTTAACTTTTTTTGTAAAACCAAAAATCCTCTTTGGACTTCTTAGCAAAAACGGTACTAATAATGTAGGTCATTTGTAAAAGTGAGATGGCATAAAGCCAACTTTGGAAAAGCAGAGATATCCGTATAGCTATCTAAAATTTCTCCACATACTGTTAAATGTCAATACAAATAAAATATCACATAAATTAATATAACCCACTGCCATGGAGTTGATTCTGACTCATAAGGACCCTAAGGACAGAGAAGTGCCCCATAAGGTTTACAGAGCTGTAAATTTTTCCTGAAGCAGACTGCTACATCTTTCTCCCATTGAGCAGCTCTGTGGGTTTGAACTGCTGACCTTTTCATTAGCAACCAAGAGTTTTAACCAGTGCACCACCAAGGTTCCTTAAATTAATACAATATGTAACATATTTCTATAATACACACTCTATTATAGGGGGAAGTTCTGGTAGCGTAGTGCCTAAGGCACTTAACTGCTAACCAGAAGGCTGGCAGTTCACACCCACCAGCCACTCCTCAGAAGGAAGGTTGGGCAATCTACTTCCTTAGTGATACTGCCTTGGAAACCCAAGGATGGGTTACTATGATTTGGGTCCAACTTGACGGCACATAACAACAACAACAACATATTATAGGGAGTTCTGGTGGTGTAGTGCCAAAGCCATTTGACTGCTAACTAGAAGGCTGGCAGTTCAAACCCACCAGCCACTTCTCGGGAGGAA
>NW_006921594.1:28212867-28214576 GCF_000298275.1 Orycteropus afer afer
AGGATTGCCCAACCTTCCTTCCGAGGAGTGGCTGGTGGGTTTGAACCGCCAGCCTTCTGGTTAGCAGTCAAGTGCCTTAGGCACTATGCTACTGAAGATAATTAAAAAACGGTTGCAGCAGTATATTGACAGCTTCCAGAAATGCAAGCTAGATACAGAAGAGGATGTAGAACAAAGGATATCATAGCTGATGTCAGATGGATCTTGGCTGGAAGCAAAGAATACCAGAAAGATGTTTTCTTGTGTTTCATTGACTATACGAAAGCATTCAATTGTGTGGCTCATAACAAATTATGGATGGCATTGAGAAGAATGGAAATTCCAGAACACTTAATTTTACTCATGAGGAACCGGCACATGCAAGGAGACTGTCATTTGGACAGAACAAGGGGATACTGCATGGTTTAAAATCAGGAAGGGAGTGTGTCAGGGTTGTATCCTTTATCTTTTCCCCATATTTACTCAATCTGTGTGCTGAGCAAATAATCTGAGAAGCTAGACTAGATGAAGAACATGGCATCAGGATTAGAGGAAGACTCATTAACAACCTGTGATATACAGATGACACAACTTTGCTTGCTGAAAGTGAGGATAACTTGAGGCACTTACTGATGAAGATTGAAGACTACATCTGCAGTATATATTACACTTCATATAAAGAAAACAAAAGTCCTCACAACTGGACTAATAAGCAGCATCACAATAAATAGAGAAAAGATTGAAGTTTCCAAACACTTTGTATTACTTCGTTCTACAATCGACACCAAAGGAAGCAGCAGTCAAGATATCAGACAATGTATTTGCATTGGGCAAATTTGTCGCAAAAGACCTCTTTGAAATGCTGAAGAGCAAAAACGTCTCCTTGAAGACTAACTTGCGTCTAACCCAGGCCATGGTATTTTCAATCACCTCATATGCATGTGAGAGCTGGACAATGAATAGAGAAGACCAAAGAAGAGTTGATTTTTTTTTAATTGTGGTGTTGGCAAAGAATACTGAAAGTACCATTGACTGCTAAAAGAACTAGCAAATCTGTCCTGGCAGAAGTGCAGGTGGAATGTTCCTTGTAAGTGAGAATTGCCAGACTTCATCTCACCGACTTTTGTCATGTTGTCAGAAAGGACCATTTTTTGGAGAAGGATGTCATGCTTGGTAAAGTAGAGGGTCAATGAAAAAGTGGAAGCCCCTCAACATGATGGATTAACACAGTGGCTGCAACGGTGGACTTAGGTATAGCAGGGATCGTGAGGCTGGCACAGGACTGGTCAGTGTTTTTTTCTGTTGTACATAAGGTTGCTATGAGTCAGAGATGACTCAAGGACCCTAACAACAATAACAACAACAACAACAAGTATGCATATATAAATTATAGACACTTATTTATAGACATTCATATAGATGAATTTGAAACAATTCATCTTTATAGATTTGTATATGCTTACAATACACCAGATGCCTAGTTATACCATATGAATCCAAGCAGACCCATTGTTATAAAATCAAATCCTAATTCTTCTTCTTAAAATATATATATGTGTGTGTGTGTGTGTGTGTGTGTGTGTATTGAGTTGATTCCTACTCATAGCAACCCACATTGGGGTTCCAAGGCAGTAAATCTTTATGGAAGTAGATTGCCTAATCTTCTTTCTGAGGATGAGCTGGCAGGTTTGAACCACCAACCTTCTGGATACCTATACACACACACACAC
>NW_006921594.1:28217375-28218815 GCF_000298275.1 Orycteropus afer afer
CTGGGTTTTAAACACCAGAGGCTCAGCCTCAAAACTCACGTCTACATATATTCTTAATATATTCTGGGACCTTGATCATACCCCACTTAAATTTAAATATCATGTAAAGAACAAAATTGGTGCACTGAACACCAATGATCAAAGATGAGATGAGCTGTGGAATGACATTAAGAACATTACACATGAAGAAAACAACAGGTCATTAAAAAGACAGGAAAGGAAGAAAAGATAAAAATCGATTTCAGAAGACATCCTGAAACTTGAAACTTGCTCTTGAATGGAGAGTAGCTAAAGTGAATGGAAGAAATGTCAAGATAAAAGAGTTGGACAAAAGATTTCAAAGAACACCTCAAGAAGACAAAATAACTTATTATAATGAAATGTTAGGGGTTCTGGTTGTGTAGTGCCTAAGTTACTTGACTACTAACCAGAAAGCTAGTGGTTCAATGTCACCAGCCACTCCTTGGAAGGAAGGTTGGACAATCTTCTTCCCTAGTGATACCACCTTGGAAACCCAAGAAGAGTTTTCTATGAGTTGGGTCTGACTCTATGGCACATAACAACAACAACAACAATAATCAAGGTCAGTATTTCGTTCTGTTTTACATAGAGTCACTATGAGTTGGAGCTGACTCAATGGCACCTAACAACAACATAATCAAAGTCATATTTTGGCTTTCATGGATTTGTTTTAATTTTCTTTGGCCTCAAATTGAACTTTCATATGAGCAACTAATGGTCTGTTTCACAGTCAGCTCAATGGTTTTGTTTTGACTGATTATATTGAGCTTCTCCATCATCTCTTTCCACAGATGTAGTCAATCTTATTTCTCTATATTCCATCTGGCAATGTCCATGTGTATAGCTACTGCTTATGTTGTTGAAAAAAGGTAATTGTAATGAATAAGTCATTGTTGTTGTTGGTGTTGTTATGTGCCGTGGAGTTAGATCGGACTCATAGTGACCCCTCCTTGGGTTTCTGAGGAAGTATCACTATGGAAGTAGAGTGCCCAACCTTCCTTCCGAGGAGTGGCTGGTCGGTTTGAACCACTAGCCTTCTGGTTAGTAGTCAAGTGCCTTAGGCACTATGCTACCAGAGCTCCGGAATAAGTCATTAGTCTTGCAAAATTGTATCATGCAATCTTCAACAACATTTATATCACCAAGGGCATCTTTTCCAGCTACTGACAACTCTTCTTTTTCCCAACTCTTGTATTTCAATCACCAATAGTTATCAATATATCTCAATTGCATGTTTGGTCAATTTCAGACTGCAGAAGTTGGTAAAAATCTTCAATTTCTTCATCTTTGGCTGTACTTGTTGGTGCATAAATTTAAATAATAATTATTTTAACTGATCTTCCTTCCTTTTTGTTGTTGTTGCTGTTGTTTGCCATTGAGTCGGCCCCGACTCATAGCGACCCCTCCTTGGGTTTCTGA
>NW_006921594.1:28219045-28224642 GCF_000298275.1 Orycteropus afer afer
TATGATTGTTTGACTGAGAATGGCCAAAACCAGTCCATTTCAGCTCACTAATGCCTATGATGTCAATCTTTATGCGTTCCATTTCATTTTTGACAACTTCCAAGTTTCCAAGATTCATACTTTGTACATTCCATGTCCCGATTATTAATGAATGTTGGCAGTTGTTTCTTCCCAGTTTGAGTCATGGCCCATCAGCAAATTGAGGTCCAGAAATTTTTGCTTCATCCATGTCATTAAGGTAGACTCTACTTTAAGGAGGCAGCTCATCCATAGTCATATTTTGAGTATCTTCCGACTTGAGGGGCTCTTCTTCCAGCACCATATCAGACAGTGTTTCAGGGCTATTCATAAACTTTCCAGTAATATATCTGACAATGTTTCATTGCTATTCATAAGATTTTCGCTGGCTAGGTTTTTCAGAGTGGATGGCCATCCTTCTTCCTAGTCTGTCTTCTCTGAAGTATGACTTGATTATTCGATTGCTACATCTGTGTTCAGTTTTGTGGGTTTTTTAATTTTTAATTTTATTTATTTTCCTATTTGTTTTAACAATTAAAAACCAAAAATTCATGCTGTTGGCTTTAATAAAAGTTATACAAACAAATTTTTATGTATACATCTATAGCTATATTCAGTAAAAGTGGGAATGATTTTGCTTGAGGGGAATTTGATCAGTCTACATAAGAAATTCAGCCGCAGTTGGGAAGTTTCCCCAAGAGCTACCATGAAAAAGGCACTGTAAATGCAAGATAGTAAATATTTGAGACTTTGTGTACCACATGCGGTCTGTTACTTTTGCTCTTTTTTGTCTTCCTCCTTCTACTTCTTTTTTTAAACAACCTTTTCCAAACGTAACAACCATTCTTAGTTCTGGTTCTGTATTAAAAGGGATTGCTGGCTGGATTTGACCATGGGTTGTTCATTGGGAGCCCTGACCTAAAATACTTTTAGAATACATTGCTATCAATGCCACTGTGGTTTTTGAATGAAGCTTTGAGTAATACCATCTGCGATTTTCAGCTACATTTTAGTGAATATTCATGAAAGTGCCCAAGAATTGAAAATGGTTACAACTATGCATAATTCCTCTAGAATTGTGGACACACAATGATTCTGGCCATAATAACACTACTAGCAGTAACATAAAGAACACCTAAAATAGAGACAGCTGTGCATGATTTACTTTACTTTTAGCCATAAAATTCAATATTGTATGCCAAGAATCTGAATTATGAGGCAAAGAGTAAAAAGGCACAGACTTCTAGTAATAAAGTGTCAACCCACAGAAGTAGAAATTGAATGTAAAGATTACATAGACTTGAATAAAATCAATATTCAGGAACATAGGCTGTAATTATTTGTTCATAAATATCAAAACATGCATAATTATTTCTTTTTCAAAAACATGCAAAAAGAATGCTGTTTTTATGTTGGAAACATTTCTAGTGTCCTCAAAATATACATCATTAAATTATAAGTATTCACTATGTGGGGTGAATTTAAATGACATTGTCATATTATACAATGCAAGCATAGTTTATGTAATTGGGGATATGTCATTAATAATATTCTGATTGTGCCAGTTAAAGATTTCTAAGCTATATATATATATATATATATATATATATATATATATATATATATATATATATATATATATATATATAGTGTGTGGTTTTTGTTATTGTTATTCTTGGAAAACTCTTTTGAGAAAGCAATCATACAACACATGTATAATTTATCCATTTATATATTTTAAGACTTGTAGGGCTTAAATAGGATTTTTTCCTAAAAGACTGTCTTTATCTTCGCCTGAAAGCTTTAATAGTCATTATCAGTCATCTAACCCATGCAGGAAAAAAAAAAAAAAAGTACTAGAAGAACCATTTCAAGACCAATTGACTTTATTGCCTGCATGCCAATTTTGCAGAATTGTCTGGGAAATGAAGCAGAAGGAAGCTGCTGAGAAAGCACAATAGGAAACCATCTAGAAATAAATTAATCTGAAGTAAACTGCATCATCTTGTTATATTACAGAATCAGTAAGCAGTGCTGTGAAGAAGTATGCTAGGGTAACCATGTCTTAATTGAAAATGAAACAAACAGGCTACACGTCTGAGATTTATGAAAGACAATTTATATTGCATATACATAGTAATATATTTATTATAATAAATGCAATCATTATAAAATATTTTGGACATGTATATATACACAAGCATACAAGTGAATATTAAAATGTGGATATAAAACTGGCTATTTCTGGCCTTTGAAAAATTCACTAATCATTCTAGTTCTATTCTCCAAGTTGTTTAATTGGAGAAATTCATCTTATTGTTAGTTAAAACATGATCAGTAACTACAGTTTAGTGTGTGGAACTCATTGAATTAGTGAACCTATTAGTAAAACTCATTGGAATCTCTACTGAGATTCCACAGACAGCCATTGTCAGTCAGTTAGAGCATTGTTAAAGACGGGGAGGAAAACATTAAAAGAAAAGAAATTCTGTAATCTATCAAATATTCTGCAATTAAGGAGAGTTATTTAGAGAGGATTAACTAGAGGAAGTACCAAAGCAATGTTGGAGATGAAAGAGAAAAAATGCAGTTATTCATTTAAGCATTGGTATCTATTAACACCTATATAATACCTGGGAGCTCTGGTAGCATAGTGGCTAAGACACTTGCCTGCTAACCAGAAGGCTGGAGGTTCAAACCCACCAGCCACTCCTCAGAAGGAAGGTTGGGCAATCTTACTTCCGTAGTGATACTGCCTCGGAAACCCAAGGAGGGGTCGCTATGAGTTGGGGCCGACTCGACGGCACATAACAACAACAACAACAACATATAATACCTGTCAGGTTATGCTTCCTGTAAGATTACTTATAAAATATACTTATTTAAATGATAAAATAAGCATATTTTAAATCTTTAAATTAATCTTTCTGTTTGTTATTGTCATGTACACTCACTGAGGAAATGTTGTTTGGTGCCATCAATTCAGTTCTGACTCATGGCAACCCTCTAAACAAAAGAACAAAACCCTGCCTGGTCCTGTGCTGTCATCACAATCATTGCTGTTGGAGCATATTCTTACAGTCACTGTGTTGGTCTGTCCCAATGAGCATCTTCCTCTTTTTCACTGGCCTTCTACTTTTCCAAGCATGAGGTCCTTCTCCAGGGACTGGTCCCTCCTGATAATATGTCCCAAAGTATGAGATATGAAGTCTCTTGCCATCTTTTTCTATAGAGCATTCTGGTTGTACTTCTTCCAAGACATTTGTTCATTCTTCTTTCAGCCCATGATATATTCATGATATAGCTGAATATATCATGAATAACATGATATATTCTATATTCTTCACCAACATCACAATTCAAAGGCATCAGCCTTCCTTCAGTCTTCCTTATTCATTGTCCAGCTTTTGCATATATATGAGGTGATGAAAAATATGATAGATTGAGTCAGGTGAAGTATAATCCTCAAAGTGACATCTGTGCTTATTTTAAACACTTTGAAGAGATCTTTTGCAGTGGATTTGCCTAATAAAATATGTCATTAGATTTCTTAACTGCTGCTTCCCTGGGCATTGATTACAGGTCCGAGTAAAATGAAAGCCTTGACAACTTCAGCCTATTCTGTTTATCATGTTGTTACTTATTGGTTGTGAGGATTTTTGTTTTCTTCATGTTGTCTGTAAGTTTGTGTACTTTGGTGGCTTAGTGTTGCTGTGATGTTGGAAGCTATGTCACCAGTATTTCATATACCACCTGTCTCATGGTAGACAGGTTTCAGTGGAGTTTCCAGACTAAAACAGACTAGGAAGGATGACCTGGCAATCTACTTCTGGAAAAATTGTCCAGTGAAAACCTTATGAATAGCAGTGGAACACTGACTGATATGGTGCTGGAAGTTAAGCACCACATGGTGGAAGATACTCAAAATACTGAGGAAATATCAAGCCAATTTTAAGGCTTTAGCAGCAGTGGTCTCATAAACCTGTAATGGTCATTCTTTGGTGAGGAAGCTACACTAATTACAGAAGGAAGGAAACAATAAGAATGAGATTTTAATGAAATGGAAAGAAGTGTACAGTGAAGAGAGAGAATCCAGAGCCCAAAGTTGGTTATTGGGGCAGGGAGGGGATGAATAAACTGGCCAACTTCTAATGAGATTAATCAATAAATTAGAAGAAGAAAATTTTTAGAGAACTGAGAGAGGGCCATAATTTAAGATAATGCTGAGATCTAAAAGGTAATATGATTGTAAGGCAGTTTTAAAACATGGTCACAAATTCTTTCACGCTTATTCTGTCAAAAGATGGCATCTGATTGTTTCTTGAATCTGTACTTGTTTTAGCAATTCATTTCTGCTAAAAATAATCAGAATTCACTGAGATTTTAACATGACGCTTATTCTGGAGTTCTGTGTGCATATAGTGAGATTATTTTTATTACAGACGAAGGAAATGGCTTGAAGAAACTAGGTGCAATGAGGCTTAAATAAAGAGAAGTGGAGGGAGAAGAACAGAAGATCAATCATTGGCTAAACTTAGCAAGACTGATTGAACACTACCTTCCCCTTTTTACTGAGATCAAGTGATAGCACATTACTTCTGGCCTGGCTGCTAATAATTTGGTCTTCCACCAATCTATCGGAAGGAAAATTGGGCAACCTACTTCCATAGTGAAAAAAAAAAAAAAAAAAACCCAACTCACTACTGTGGAGTGGGATCTGACTCAGAGCGACCCCTCCTTGGGTTTCTGAGGTGATATCACTAGGAAAGTAGATCGTCCAATCTTCTTTCTATAGTGATACCTTCTTGGAAACCCAAGGATGGGTCGCTGTGAGGCTTTTTGATATTTAAATTTGGAGGGAAAGGTTTGAAAACTATCCTTTTCCAGCAGGATAAGACAAATTTAAATTGCTGTAGAGCCACTTCTTTCAGGCTTTTGCAGTTGGGGTTAGGCTTTGTGGTTAATATTTGGTTTCATAGATAAGAAAAACCTTAAAATGAAAAGAAGGTATCTATTATTAATTTTCTTATTCAACACTTGTAACCCACAAAATACAATGGAAGTGACACTGCATAACCTCCAGTGCCACGTCATTAGTCTTGTCCCTTCTATCTTTGTCATCTAGAGCACTTCTCCCTCTAGGGATGTTCGGTTTACTTACAAGAGCGTCACAATCAAACTGTCCCCGTGGAGTCTGTTCTAACTCTTAGTGACACTATAGGGCATAGTAGAACTCCATCCTTGGAGTTTCCAAGGCTGTAATCTTTGGGGAAGCAGACTGTCAATCTTTTTCCCATGGAGCCGCTGGTGGTTTCAAATCACCAATCTGTTAGTTAAGAACTGAGCTTTTTAACAACTGTGCCCCAGGGCTCCTCATCACAATGAAGACATTTTAATTATGTACTTATAATTCCAATCTGCATTAGAACTAAATTTTGTGAGCCAGAATAGACTATACCAGATATAAAGGTTGATTTTATCTTTAAAACATCTCTCATTAATATCTTGAACAGCCATATCCAATAATATGCATGCCATCAAACTACTTTTCTCCTCTATTGAAAAACATTGCTCTAGAA
>NW_006921594.1:28225192-28239315 GCF_000298275.1 Orycteropus afer afer
TGGTCAACTTTCAGGAATTCTTGGTCCCAAACCGGGATATCATCTGTTCTCTTTTCTTTGTTCTCATCATCCTCAGGAGGAGGAGGGTCATCCTTATGGTGGGTGCACCACTGAATGACCTTTTTTAGTATTGCTGCATTAACATCTGGTAGAGGAACTGTGTCATCATCTCCTTCATCATCCATTCCCAAATCTTCTAACATGGTCTTGATAGTCACAGATTGTTTGGCAATTTCCACATCAACTTCAAATATCTCTCCATCAGAACTCTGCAACTTAATTGAAGGCATGGTGTCTGGGCTCAAGAAGACAGTGGACTGGAGGCTGGCAAGAGCTGGGGTGCATCAGCACAAGCAGAAAGGAAAGGCAAAGAACAAAGCCACTCAATTCTTTTTAAATTTTGTAAATGAGGAACATACTAAGAAATTGTAATATATTTCACATTAAGCATTTATACCTTTACATGTACTATTTTAAAGTTTGCTTTATCAATTTATAAGATTTTATTTAAATTATACCTTTAAGTGTACTATTAGAAATATAAGCTATGGCATAAAAATATTTTTCTCTTTATGCTTTAATAAAATGTCACTTGCATGTTGATAAAGTGGATATAAAATTAAAAATATATATCTGCTCCTGTAACACTATGACTGTATTTTATTATCCATAGAAGGAGCTCTGGTAGCTTAGTGGCTAAGACACTTGACTGCTAATCAGAAGGCTGGTGGCTCAAATCCACCAGCCACTCCTGGGAAGGAAGGTTGGGCAATCTACTTCTGTAGTGATACTGCCTTGGAAACCCAAGGAGAGATCTCTATGAGTCGGGTGCGACTCAACGACACATAACAACAACAACAGCATCAAACAAAGTCTCTATTTTTTTCAAATTGAAGTATACCTAAAAATGGAAGGGAGCTCTGGTGGCATAGTGCCTAAGGCATTTGACTGCTAACCAGAAGGCTGGCGGTTCAAATCCACCAGCCACTCCTCGGAAAGAAGGTTAGGAGTCGACTTCTGTAGAGATACCGCCTCGGAAACCCAAAGAGGTGTCGCTGTGAGTTGGAGATGACTCGACGGCACATAACAACAACAAAAAAAAAAAACCATGAAAATGGAACATAATATATTTGAAATATGATGAACCACTTTATTATCTCATCAAAACCTCTATTTTTGGAATTTAGACACTGATGATAGAAATTGTTTTTTATGTTAATTCTCAGAAATCCTATCCTCTTTATTGTTCTACTGAAATGTAATAATTAAATAGAAAGCATGTAACTACTTCTTTCTCTCAGAGATGAAAATATTAAACCAAGTTAAAAAAAAAAAAACACTTTAAATTCAGTGGTACATCACAAAGCTAACACTTTATGAAATACATTTGGAATTTTGGCCTTGCTCTTAAAGATCGTAAATTATAATACTATAAAATGTATACGCCAATGGTTATTGCAAATATATATCATTTATCCTACAAACGTAGAACTCAAGATTTGTGAAACACTATTGTATATTTGAAAACATAAAAAATCATTTAGATCAAGAATAAACTAAAATACCCAGCAGTGTTTCACAGATGATCATCAGTAAGAAATCTTAGAATAACTGTCTTTCAGAATTACTATGAGGGTTTTTTCTATGTAAAAGTAAATAATCAGCAGGCTTTATTTTTAGTTGCCCATTTCTACCCTTTCTGTCAGTTTGTCATACTGTGGTGGCTGGCATGCTGCTGTGAGGCTGGAGGCTATGCCAGCAATGTTTCAAATACCAACAGGGTCACCGTGGTGGAAAGGTTTCAGTAGAGCTTCTCAATTAAGTTAGACTGGGAAGAATGACAGAGCTATCACTTCTAAAAAAATGGCCATTGAACATCATTATGGAGAGCAGTGAAACACTGCTTAATATATAAGTTTAATATATTACTAGAAAACTTTACCAATAGCCCTGAAACATTGTCTGATAATAGTGCCAGAAGATGAGCCCCTCAGGCTGGAAGGCACTCATAATACAACTGGGGACGAGCTGCCTTCCCAAAGTAGAGTCGACCTTAATGATGTGGATGGAGTAAAGCTTTCAGGACCTTTATTTGCTGCTGGGGCATGACTCAAAATGTGAAGAAACAGCTGCAGACATTCATTAATAATTGGAAAGTGGAATGCATGAAGTGTGAATCTAGGGAAAGTGGAAGTTGATAAAAATGAAATGGAACAGATAGCGATCAACATCCTAGGCATAAGTGAGCTGAAATGGACTGGTTTTGGTCATTTTGAATCAGACAACCATATGACCTACTATGTTGGGAATGGCAAATTGAAGAGGAATGGAGTCACATTCATTGTCATAAAGAATGTTTCAAGATCTATCCTGAAGTACAACACTGTCAGTGATTGATAGGATAATATCTATATGCCTAAAAGGAAGACCAATTAATACTACTATTATTCAAATTTATGCACCAACCACTGAAGCCAAAGATGAAGAAATTGAAGATTTTTATTTCTGCATTCTGAAATTGATCAAACATGCAATCAAGGAGCATTGATAATTACTGGTGATTAGAATGTGGAAGTTGGAAACAAAGAAGAATCATTAGTAGTTGGAAAAGATGGCCTCAGTGATAGAAATGATGCTGGAGATCCATAATAGTATTTTGCAAGACCAACAACTTATTCATTGCAAATACCTTTTCAACAACATAAATGGTGGCTATACACCTCATCAGATGAAATACACAAAAATAAGATTGACAGTATCTGTGGAAAGACGTGATGCAGAAACTTAATATCATCAGTCAAAACAAGGCATGGAGCTGCTGGTAGAACAGACCATCAATTGTTCCTGTGCAAGTTCAAGTTGAAGCTGAAGAAAATTGATACAAGTCCACAAGAGCCAAACTATGACTTTGATTGTAGTTCACCCAAATTTAGACACCATCTGAAGGATAGATGTGATACACAGATCACCAGTGACTCCAAGAGTTGTGATATGACATCAAGAACATCATATATGAAGAAAGCAAAAGGTCATTGAAAAGATAGGAAAAGCAGAAAAGACCAAAATGGCTGAAAGAAAAGACTCTGAAACTTGCTCTTGCATGGAGAGCAGCTAAAGCAAATGGAAAAATGCTGAAATAAAAGCTGAATAGAAGATTTCAAAGGATGACTCAAGAAGACAATGTAAGTATTGTAAAGAAATGTGCAAAGATTTGGAGTTAGAAAAGCACAAGGGAGGACCATGCTTGGCATTTCCCAAACTGAAAGAACTGAAGAAAAAAATAAAACCTTGAGGTGCAATATTTAAGGATTCTAAGGGCAAAATAAGGAGCTCTGGTGGTGTGGTGGATAAGGCATTTGGCTGCTAACCAGTTGGCTGGTAGATCAAACTCACTAGCTGCACCATGAGAGGAAGATGAGAAAATCTACTTCTGTAAAGATTTACAGCCTTGGAAATGCAATGGAGGTTGCTATGAGTCAGAATTGACTCAGTGGGAGTGGGCTTGGTTTGGTTTAGTTATGGGTAACATACTTAACACTTCAGGAAGCATCAAAAGAAGATGGAAGGATATTGAAAATAAAAATCTCCTATGCAAATTTTCACCCAAATTACAATAAATTTTTTTTTAAAAAAATGACAGAAAAAGAAGATGGAAGGAATACACAAAGTAACTGTATCAAAAAGAATTGGTTGATGTACAGCTATTTCAGGAACTAGCATATGATCAAAAACCAATGTTACTGAAAGAAGAAGTACAAGATATATTGAAGGAATTAGCGAAAAACAAGGCTCCTGGAATTGACAGAATATCCATTGAGTTGTTTCAACAAGAGGATGCAGTGCTGGAGACACTCATTCATCTAGGTCAAGAAATTTGGAAGACAGCAACCAGGACAACCGACTGGAACAGATCCATATTTGTACCTGTTCTGGCTATCTAGTGCCACTCTGACAAGAATATACTGCAAATAGGATGACCTTAACAAACAGGAGTTTATTCTCTTACAGTTCAGGAGGCTTGAAGTTCAAGTTCCAAATGCAAGGCTCAAGGGGCTGTGTGAAAGCCAGTCGACCTTGGCCTTCAGCTCTACCTCTTGCTCTGGGCCCACTAAAGCTAGAGGCATCTCTTCACTCAGGAAGCTACTGGCTGCTGAGCTAACAAGCCCAAAGTCGGCAAATAAAAAGGCACAGTCCGGATGTTACCAAACCACACAGCAGGCCATTAATTTAAGTCCATCGTAAGTCCTAATGTTGGCAGAGCATGGCAGGCTGCTGAACAATGACACAGCTACATGGAGGGTCCAAGTGTCCAGAGGCTAGAGACTATCCCCAAGTCTTCTCCTTCTATACAGGAAGGAGACCACATCTTCAAAGGCACCTACTCAGCTGCTTGTGGTAGATCCCACCATGGAGTTATTACCAGTCTGATCATGAGGAATAACTACCACCAGCTGCCCAACCACTCAACCAGGCCCAGCCAAGTTGACATACATATTTAACTACCACAGTACCTATTCAAAAAAAGGTGATCTCAGAGAATGTGGAAATTATTGAACAATATCATTAATATCACATGCAAATAAAATCTTGCTGAAGATAGTTCAAAAACATTTATAGTAGTATATTGACAGGGATTTTCCCAAAATGCAAGCTATATTCAGAAGAGGACATAGAACAGGAGATACTATTGTTGATGTCAGAGAGATCTTAGCTGAAATGAAAGAACCCAAGAAAGATAAACCTGTGTTTTATTGTCTATGCAAAGGCATTCAACTGTGTGGATCATAACAAAATACGGATAGCGTTGCAAAGAATGAGAATTCCAGAACACTTAATTTTTCTCATCAGGAACCTGTACATAAACCAAGAGGCTGCTGTTTGCACAGAGAAAGAAGATACTGCATGGTTTATAATCAGGACGATTGTATGTCAGCGTTGTATCCTTTCACCATATTTATTCAATCTGTATGCTGAGCAAATAATATGAGAATTTAGACTGTATGAAGAAGAACATGGCATCAGGATTGGAGGAAGACTCGTGAACAACCTGAAATATGCAGATGACACAACCTTGCTTGCTGAAAGAGAAGATGACTTGAAGCATTTACTAATGAATATCAAAGACTACAGTCTTCAATATGGATTATACTTCAAAATAAAGAAAACAAAAATCCTCACAATTGGACCAATAAGCGATATCATGGTAAATGGAGAAAAGACTGAAGTTGCCACGGATTTCATTTTACTAGGATCCATAGTCAACATCCATGGTAGCAGCGGTCGTGAAATCAGATGTATTGCACTGGGCAGATATTCTGTGAAAGACCTCTTTAAAGTGTAAAGAAGAAAAGATGTCACTTTGAAGACTAAGATGTGCTTCACCCAACCATGGTATTTCAATCACCTCATATGCATGTGAAAGCTGGACAGTGAATAAGGAAGACCGAAGAAGGTTTGATGCCTTTGAATTGTGGTGTTGATGAAGAATTCTGAAAATACCATAGACTCCCAGAAGAACAAATAATCTGTCCTAGAAGTGCAGCCAGGTTGCTTCTTGGAAGAGAGAATGGCCAGACTTTGTCTCACCTACTTTGGTCATTGTGATAGTTGGAGTTAGTTGTGTGTCAACTTGGCAGGACCACAATTCTGAGTGGTTTAAGCAGTTGTGATGTGGGTAATTCCCATGATGACATCACATGTATATGTTTTGAGCAGCAATCCATTGAAAGGGAGTTACCCTAGGGATATGGCCTGCTTCCAATATATTCACGGACATTCTGGGAAAAAGAGACACTCTTCTGTGCAGTGGGGTCCTGTTGTGCTGCCTACAAGTGTCCGTGAGCAAACAATCCACCATTTGGCCTGGAGATCTTGGATTCATCATTTGTTGGAGTCAACACTGGCGTACTGCCTGCCAACCTTAAGCTTGTCAGCCCCAATAGCTCCATGAATCAGGAAAAGCCTCCAGCTTGATGTTTGATCCAAGAACTTGGACTTGCCAACTTCTATAAGTGTGTGAGCCATTTTCCTAAGATAAATTTCTCTCTCTCTCTCTGTATATATATAAGCTTTACTGGTTTTGCTTCTCTAGATAACCCAGCCTAACACAGTCATGTTGTCAGAAGGGAGCATTCTTGGAGAAGGGTATTATGCTTGGTAAAGTTAGAGGGTCAGCAAAGAAGGGGAAAACCCTCAACCAGACTGGTTGACACAGTGGCTGCAAGGATGGGCTCAAGCAAAGCAAAGATTGTGAGGACGGCAGAGGACTGGGCAGTGTTTCATTCTGTCATACATATGGTTACTGTGAGTGGGAGCTGATGCACCAGCACCTAACAACAACTATACTCTTTGATACAGGAATACTTGATAGCCATGCAGTTTGATAGACTCTCCCATTCAGTTCAAGTCAGTATTTTCTCTAAAAGAATCCTGTAGAAACTGTTCAAGTCAACTGCTCCCAAAAATATTTGCATTTTATGTTTTATCCTCATCAAGGAAATTAAAGATTGTTGCCTTTTATTAGGCTAAATAATAAGAGAAAGTTTGCTCTTCAGCCTACGTTGACTGTTTTTGCCCAATACTTCCCCAATAATTCTATATAACAAACTACCTGCGTAGCTCACTGCCTTAGAAGAACAAACATTTATTCTCACAAGTCTGAGGGTCATTAGGCTAGGGTTTGGTTGGTCCTCAGCAGGAAAGCTCTGTCCAGGCTGCAGTAATGAAGCAACTCTTTTTCTCACTACATATCTGTAGTTGGCTCTGCTTCACATGTCTTTCATACACCTTCTCATACCAGCTAGTTAGACAGAGCATCTTCTCTTCCTGGTAATGGTGGGAGTGCAAGAGAGAGCACACTCTACTATGCAAGGACATTTAAAGCCCCTTATTGCATAATGTCTACTTGTATCCTGTTGGCTAAAGCAAGACACATGACCAACACTAAAGTCAAAGGATAGAGATTTCTTTTTGCACTTAGAGGGGAAATTGGAAAGCTGTATGACAAAGGGTATAAATCCTGGTTGGCATGAAAAATTGGAGCCTGTAATGTAATCTACCAAAATAATACTGTGGGACATAGCATCAGCCTACATTTAACTGTAGTTATAATTTTGAAGACATCTCTTCTTGATTATAAAGACATAAATATTATGAATAAATTCACCAAAACATGGATAATATTAGAATATGCCATAGGTAATGTTATTTATCATTACCAAAATAAAAAACCTGTTTCTATCAAGTGAATTCCAACACATAGTGACACCCTATAGGACAGAGTAGAACTGCCCTATAGAGTTTCCATGGCTGAAATCCTTATGAGAACAGACTGCCACATCTTATGCCCGAGAAGCAGCTGGTAAGCTCAAACTGCCGATCTTTCAGTTAACAGCTGAGAGCTCTTTAAGCGCTGTGCTACTAGGGATCCTTATACCAAAATGTTAACCATAAGTATTTACTTATGTAAATGGAAGTAAAATTAATTTTGCCTCTTCTGGGTATCAGTAGAATCTATTCAGAAATGTCATAAAAAGGAAAAAGCTATTTAGAACCCTTTTCTCATTCTTGCCAAAGACTAATTACAGCTAGTTCCATATGCAGTTTAAAATAGACCCTGAATGACCATTGATTGACCATTATAATGGAATTCCCAGAGTAGAGGTAATGGGGGTGGAGGGGCGGAATAAGAGTTTGGCATACATGCTGTTTAATAAAGTACAAAACTAGCAGTGCTCAAATTGTTTTATTTCATGTATATGAATAAGAAAATAATAGGTAATTCAGGTATAAATGTCACAAACATGATTTAAAGAGAATATAAATCATCAGGATACAAATGTCCAATAGATTGGTAATTTCCATTATCCCCAACATAAAAACAACATAAAATAAGTTTAATTGGTTTAATCTAGACTTTATTTAATGAAATCTAGGAAAAAAGTATAGTTAATAGTTCTTACATACATTTAGCTATATATTATATAGTGAGATTTTTGTGTATTAAATTCCTAGATTTATTTTCCTAGTGGTTAATATTAATCTATTTGATAAGGATATGAAAATTTTGTCTCGATATATAAATGTTAGTTGGTACTGGCAAATGATAGGTAGGTGGTATCTTGTTTTAAGATTTTAATATGTATTTTAAATAAATCCTTCAAAAATTAAACTTAATTTTCATAATTTAAATAACTTTAAGAAGAATTACTAACTTGGAACTTAATGAGAATATAAATATATTCATAATTGTACTTCTGAGCATTTAATTATTATTAATGATTTTTTAATTTATTTTTCTAATCAAAGTTTTAAAACTTTAAGAAGTGTTAAAGTGAATTAACAATTCAGGAGGATTCTGAGAAACAGTGAAAAACAGTAATTAAATATTAGAAGAAAAATAAAATATGCAAGACCAAAATGAAACTACAAGCTATGAAATAGAACAGGAAAGATATGAAAAAGGGGTAGAAGGAGAGAGTGTGAGTGTGAAAGAACTTTTGAAAGCAGTAAAGCAGAAGGTGGTAAAACATGGGTTGTTCGGGATGCTTCTGGTTCCCTAGTGCCGCTCTGACAAGAGTATACGACAAATGAGATGGCTTAACAAACAGGAGTTTACTGTCTTACGATCTGGGGACTTTAAGTCCGAGTTCAAAATTTCAAGCTCTAGGGGTTGGGTGAAAGTCCCTCAACCTTGGGTTTCAGCTATGCCTCTTGCTCCTAGCCCACTGAAGCTAGAGGCATCTCTTTACTCAGACAGCTTCTGGCTACTGAGACTGACAAGCTCAAGGTAGACAAACAAAAAGGCACAGTCCCGATGTTCCCAAAGCACATGACAGGCCATTCATTCAAGTCCATTGAAAGTCCCAAGGTTAGCAGAACATGGCAGGCTGCTGAACAACGACATGGCTATATGCAGAGTTCAAGCATGCATAAGCTAGAGACCGTTCCCCAAGGCTTCTCCTTATATACAGAAAGCAGACCACATCCCTAAGGCAGCTACTCAGCTGCTCCAACAGAGTTCACCGTGGAGTTGATTACCAGTCTCATCATGGGGAATACTACATCCAGCTGCCCAGCCACTCAACCAGGCCTAGCCAAGTTGACACACTAACTTAACTACCACAGTGACGTTCCCTCAAACTGATAATTAGACTCATCAAGTAATGAATCAGAGCATATGATTAGTAATGGAGTTCACTCAGTCACTGCATTTATTGAGTCCTACTATAAGCCAACTGCTCTTTTAGGTAATAAGGATATAGTGTTGAAAAAAATACTTAAACCACAAAAATATCTTCCCTCTTGGTGCTTATGTTATAGTAAAGGACTCAGACAAAATCAAGAGAAAAGAAAGAAAACTCTGGTATATTAGACTGTGATAAAAGTAAGATAATAATTAAGCTTGGGAGGGAAACAAAGTGTTGAGAGGAGACTGCTTGAAAGTTATATGCATGGCCCAGGATGTCCTTACTGAATAGGTGACAATTAAGTTAAGGCCTCAAAGAAGAAAAGACATCATGTAAATATCAGTCAGAGGGTCCAACATAGTACAGAGTCCCTGAGGCGACAGTGAGCTTGGTGTGTTCATATTTATGGCACAACAAAAGGAGGTCCTTTGATTAGTTTTGAGGAGGCAAAAGGAGAATAGTAGAAGATGAAGCCACATCATGTAGGTCTTTGTAGGTCATAGAAAGTATTTTGCTTTCACTCTGAGTGAAATACAACACCAAAGAGAATTGCCAGTGGTGTAGCATGTTTTGACTTAGAGTTTTGTTTTCTTTTAACGTCTTATTTTGAAGTAAATATAGATTCACAGGAAGTTGTAAAGATACAATGGAGTCCCATGTGCCTATGTGCCCATCATTCAGTTTCCTCTAATGCTTCCAAAAAACAAAACCAAATGCACTGCCATTGAGTCGGATCCGACTCATAGCGACCCTCATGTATAATTATATTACAACATCAAAACAAGGAATTTGACATTAGTGCATGACATTGGCAATGAATCTGACATTATCATGTATAGATTCATGGCACCACCATAACAATCAATTTACAGAACTCTCCCATCACCACAAATGTCTCCTTTTTGTTCCCCATGTATTCATACTCGGTCTCCAGCCCCACTCCATCTTCCTTAACCCCTGGCAACTTCTAATCCATTTTCTATCTCTATAACTTTGTCATTTCAAGAATGTTATATACATGGAATCATATAGTATATGACCTTTTCAGATTGGCTTTTTTCATTTGGCACAACACTCTTAATATCTACCAAAGTTGTTGCTAAGAAATATTTTTTTGGTACTACAGTTTAACCATCTACCTGTTAAGGGACATTTTAATTATTTTCGCTATAAGAAGCTCTGGTGGCATAGTGCCTAAGTCATTTAACTCCTAACCAGAAAGTTGGAGGTTCAAACCCACCAGCCACTCCATGGAAGGAAGACTGAGCAATCATCTTCTGTAAAGATTTATCACCTCGGGAAACCTAAGGGGGGTTGCTACGAGTCGGAATTGACTCAATGGCAGTGAGTTTGATTTTATTACAAATGAATCAACTATGAACAATCATTTGCAGGGTTTTTTTTGTGAAGGTATATATTCCTGTTAATATAATAGATTACATTGATTCTTTTGAATTTTGAACAAGTCTTGCTTCCCTGAAATCAACCTTACTTGATCATGGTATATAATCCTTTTTATATGTTGCTGAATTCATTTAGCTAATATTTTGTTAAGGACTTTTACATCTATAATCATGAGGTATATTAGTCTTTAATTTTCTTCTTTTATAATCTTGTTTTACAAGATTCTTTCTTTTATCATTTCATTTCTTTTTAGAGTTCTTCAGCCATTCCCTTAGAGCCAGCAGGCAATAAATTCTCTTCATTTTATTTCATGTGATAATGCCTTGATTTCTTCTTCATTTCTGAAGAATACTGTCCTGGGCATAAAATTCTGTGTAGATAGCAGTTACTTTTCAGCACCTGAAAAAATTTATGCCACATCTTTTTTTCACAGTTTCTGATGAGAAATCCTTTGTCATTCAAATTGTTTTTCCACTCCAGGTGGGTTTTTGGGAGCTCTGGCGGCATAGTGCCTAAGGCATGTGACTTCTAACCAGAAGGATGGTGGTCAAACCCACCAGCCACTCCTCAGAAGGAAAGTTAGGCAATCTGCTTCTGTCATGGTACTGCCTCAGAAACCCAAGGAGGGGTTGCTATGAATTGGATCTGACTCCACAGCAGTGAGTTTGGTTTGAGTTTGAGGTGAGTTTTTGTTTCTATGGTTTTCAAGATTTTTATCTTTGTCTTTATTAATTTTGACTATTATGTGTCTTGGATATTTTTCTACGTGAATAAATATACTCTGTATTGCACCCACTAAACCAGTCAGTACATTGATTGACAGTATCATGCTGTGTATAAAATACCTTAGCAATTTTGGATCTCTTCCTATCATGATCATGTTCTTATCCTTAAGAAGATAATTCACCAGCTTCACAGGGGAAAATAGCAAAGAACACATTTTCCTATGCCCCAAACTGCCCCAAATTCACATTATATACTTTCAAGGGTTATGTTGAAATACATGTTGAAAATGCTGAAACTGTTCCAGGCAGGACTAAGAAGACAATGGACAAAGGGAAAAAATAAATAATACTTTATTTTTTTTACCTGTTCCAGTCTGTAGCAAAAAAAAAAAAAAAAACACAGAGAGTAATTTTTTCCAGACTTGGGAACTGCTTGAATTTTTGCAATGGAAATGGAGAGCCCACAACCCAAACATTTTTCTGTGAGGCAATGCATGGACATAAATGGATGGAAAATAGAAGAAAAATAGTTTTTAAAAAATATCTTTATGTAGCAGAAGTTAGCAATCAAAATAAGCCTGGCTGGTGATTTGTGTGATTTGGGGAATGCAGCTGCCCATCCTGCCAGCTAACCCAAGAAAGGTGGCCCAGCTGTTTCCAGTGAAGAACCACAACAATGAGAATTCTGTTCTCTGGGAGACAGGAGGATTAGTTGCCGATGATCTGGGCTGTGTGTGGGACCACACAGCACTCAATTCAAACAGAAACCCAAAGTGCACTATTTGTGTGCCATGCTATTTTAGAAAGTCTGAGCTAATCCCACAAATAATATACCATTCATGAAGTAATTATAAAGAGAGTAGTACCACTATGTTTTCTTTCCAGAAAGATGATGCTAAAAATATTCACTGGCCTCTAACATAAGTTGTTTAAATAGCTGTTCATTTAAAAAAAAAAAAAAAAAATCTAAATTGATTGTGAAAGATTTTGACACTTTTGCCCTGAAGATAGACTTAGAATGAAAAGTAGAGGAACCATGACTTTATCAGTTGCTGGCTGTTCATGAATGTGCCTAACTCATTATATATCTATTTGTGTTTATGTATATGTGTGTGTCTATGCTTTTCTTTGACTATTTCCTGATCTATCCTCATTCCTATTTAGGCCAATAAATTTTTGGTTCTATTTTAATAAAATGTCTTCTTAAAAAAGAAAACTACTTTCTGGAAAAAAATTCAAATTCCTATATTAAAAAGGGGAAAATGACAATGTCAAAAACGGCAAGAGGGCTGTTCTTTGGGTTGTTAATACTGTTGCTTAAAATATTTCCCATAGGAGAAAGTTTAAACCCTTTCAGGCATAAGATTCCTCATTCCTACATCTTCAGATATATCTTCACCTGCTCCCTGATTCACCCCCTATAATCTGACTGAAAAAGCAATCACTCAGTTTTCCATATTTGTCATTTTTTTATTCCTCTGTGGCTTGTCAGTTATAAAGACCTTCCCATAAAAAAATGCTCTGACAACACTAATCTACCTAGAAACCTTCAGCTCATTTTTGCAGATCAAGCTCAAATTTCACTCTTAAGTCAGCCTTCCCTGAACAATATCATGCAGAGATCCTGAGTCACCCCTTATGTGTTTACATACCCTTATAATAGTCTTACTGTGCTCTATTACAACTTACTGATTATGAGTTCTGTTTTCTCTAGATTGCATGTCCTTTGAAGATGGATTTGCCATATTAATATGTATATTCCTGGCATCTCATATATTGATATATGGAAGACATTAATTAAATATTTCTTATATTGATGAAAAATTTAATGTGTCCATTAGTTTATTTTTCATGTTTTGGTTCATTGTGGCATGCTGCCTCTCAGTATACAGTCTGCCACAACCCAGGATATAAAGAAGAAAAGGGTCATGCCATTTGGTTGAATTAGCTTTAACCAAAACAAAAAATGGACATGCTAATATGTGGAAGGCTAAAGTGAAATGCTCCATATCCTCTCCCTTTTTCAGTGATTTCCTTCTTTTCATTTGCCTGAATTCTATGTGTATGTATGTATGCATATCTGTATGTATGTTCGTATATAAATATAAGTGAATATTTGGGGGATTTTTTTGGAATAGAGACTATTGCTACCTATGGGTAAACAGTACAAAATTGTGTTATTACTAGACCTTCTTATTTCCAGTTCCTTAGTTCCTGTCATGTAAATGCTACATATTTTTGGTAAAGTCAAAACAATATAGAAATTTATAGGAAGGTTAAGATGGCATACTACTAATAGATGGCACACCAGATCCCTCTTTCATACAAATAATGATCCTGAAGTTAGGAGCTCTGGTGGCATAGTGCCTAAAGCATCTGACTGCTAACCAGAAGGCTGGTGGTTCAAACTCACCAGCCACTCCTCAGAAGGAACATTGTGCAATCTACTTCTGCAGTGATATCACAGCTAGTGGATTTGAACTGCAGGGCTTTGAATGACAGCCAAACGCCATCATCAGCAAACCTCTCCAAATGGACTCAGGGGCTGCATCATCGGCTGAACTTTCAAACACCGAAAACAAAAAACAAGCTTTAGCCTTCTCCCCTGGAGGTCACTTCTTCCACCAATCTCCTTTTTCCTACACAGGTACTCGGTGAATGAGCAGATTCTGCCACAACAGCCAGATCCCAGGGCTGCTTGCTGAACATAACTAGAAAAATACTGCCTCAATTACCCTATCCTTCCTTCATTTTCTACTTTCCTCTTACCCAATTTTTCTTCCTTTCTATCTGATCATTTACCCCG
>NW_006921594.1:28240015-28242213 GCF_000298275.1 Orycteropus afer afer
CATAGGTAGAAGCAAGGAGAAGACAGACAATACCCGTGAAGAATTCAGGAAAATAATTCAAGAGAAAAATGACAAAATAAATACACAATTAGAAATCATACAAAAGCCATAATTAGAAATCTAGAAGATGAGTATTAAAATTACAGAGATACATAACACAGAGGAATGACAAAAGGGTAAATTCAAAATGGCTGAAGAACACATTTCTCAGCTAGAAGACAAATCCCTCAATGTCAGCTTGTACAAGGAAAAATCAGAACAAAGATTTAAGAGAAATGAAGAAAACTTAAGAGTTATAGGGGATAATTGCCCAATCTTCCTTCCAAGGAGTGACTGGTGGGTTTGAACAACCAGCCTTCTGGTTGGCAGTCAAATGCCTTAGGTACTACACCACATAAAAGACCCAGGGCAAGAGAGAAACAGATAAGGATTAGGTGCTTCTAGGTCATTAAGGCTAAAGCAGAGAGGAAGGTTGGGAAGAGAAGAAGGAATAGCCTATTCTAAAGTTTAATTAGGGGCTCTGGTGGCATAGTGCCTAAGGCATGTAACTGCTAACCAGAAGGTTGTTGGTTCTAAACCCACCAGTCACTCTGTGGAAGGAAGATGGGGCAATGTACTTATTTAAAGATTTACAACCCCAGAAACCCATGGGGGGGTCACTGAATTGACTTGATGGCAGTACCTGGAAGGTAGTGATGGCTCTGCAGAAGGCCCTTTCATTGCTTCTGCTGTTGCTGCTGACCGTTCTGGGGCTGGGTCTGGTGCAGCCCTCCTATGGCCAGGATCGCATGTACCAACAGTTTCTGCGGCAACATGTGGATCCTGAGGGGACTGGCAATGATGGCTACTGCAACTTGATGATGCAAAGATGGAAGATGACTACACACCAGTGCAAGTGCTTCAACACCTTCATCCATGAAGCCATCTGGAACATTCATAGTATCTGCAGCACCACCAATGTCCAGTGCAAGAATGGCAAGATGAACTGCCATAAGGGTGTAGTGAAGGTCACAGATTGCTGGGAGACAGGAAGTTCCAGAGCTCCTAACTGCAGATATCAGGCCAAAGCCAGCACTAGGCAGGTTGCCATTGCCTGTGAAGGTAATTCGGAGGTGCCTGCGCACTTTGACAAATAAACAAATGCCATCCGGCAGCAGTTAGGACATGATGTTTGGCCTTCAGATTACTCCTTGAATAACAGTGAGGAATGCACTTGTGCTGGCCCAGGTTCTGCCTCCTCTGTTTATTTCTTAATCTTTTTTTCTGTATAACCCATTCCATTAAATGCATTGCATCAACGAGGAATGCAGACATGAAACTATCATGAGCCTGGGCTTTTTTGTAATAAACTTCCTATTACAATACTAGCCAGCTTAGTTAGTGCTCTCAGATCTTACACTCTGAAACTTCATCATTGTCTGTATTTACATAGCATTTCAAACATTTTAAAGTGCTTTCATCTCAGTTATCTCATCTTAATACCATACCATCACTGTGATGATGGTGATGCTATTATATCTAGAAGCTAGAAGTTAAGGGATTTGCTGAAGACCATAAAGTTAGTGGAAGAGCTGAGACAAAAGCCCAGTTTGGTTGGCTACTAAATTCAGGAATTTTTCCACTTCATCACTAGGAATGTTTTTAAAAGTATATGCTTTCTGTTGTTCCCTAAAGTCAGATGTTGGGGGAAGTTTTCAAAAATCTGGAAATATATGTGGGAAAAATGAGAACTCTGCCTGTGCACTTTGGCATCATTGTTATGTTTGGGTCTAATAAGATCAAGAAATGATATAAAGAGTTTTCTCTTTCTCTTCCCAAACTTTTGAATCATCCTAGCAAGTCCATGTACTTGAAAATGTGCTGGACCATTAAGACTCTTTCACTCCTCCTGATTGAGAGATTTTACATATTTTTCCTGTAATGAAGGGATAAATAAACTACACATATCTGACAAGACAAAAAAAAAAAATGAGTTATAGGGGATGACATGAAAAGAAATAACATCAGATACACCTGATTGCATTTCCAGAACAGGAGGAGGCAAACAAACTAAAAACACAAAACAAAATAGAAAAATGTCAAAGACTTGCTAACAGAAAAGTTCCCCATACCAGGAAAGAAGAAAAGATATCCATCCAAGAAACTTAATGAACCCTATATAGGATGGATCCCAAGAAAAAGTCACCAAGACATATAAT
>NW_006921594.1:28257235-28258899 GCF_000298275.1 Orycteropus afer afer
ATTAATATTACACTCAAGTAAAATTTTGCTGAAGATAATTAAAAAACAGTTGCAGCAGTATATTGACAGGGAACTTCCAGAAATGCAAGCTAGATTCAGAAGAGGAGGGACATCATTGCTGATGTCAGATGGATCCTGGCTGAAAGCAAAGAATACCAGAAAGATGTTTACTTGTTTTTATTTGCTATGCAAAAACATTAGACTGTGTGGATCATAAAAAATTATGTATAACTTCTAGAAGAATGGGAATTCCAGAACACTTAATTGTGCTCATGAGGAACTTGTACATGGACTAAGAGGCTTTCATCTGAATAGAACAAGAAGAAACAGCAAGGTTGAAAATCAAGAAAGATGTGTATCATGGTTGTATCCTTTCACCATACTTAATTGCATGCTGAGCAAATAATATGAGAAGCTGGATTACATGAAGAAAAACACAGCATTAGGGTTAGAGCAAGACATGTTAACAACCTGTGATATGACACAACCTTGCTTACTGAAAGTGAAGATGACTTGAAGCACTTACTGGTGAAGATTAAAGACAGTCTTCAGTGTGGATTACACATCAACATAAAACAAAAATCCTCACAACTGGACCTATAAGCAGCACCATGATAAATAGAGAAAAGATTGACGTTGTTGAAGATTTCAGAATACTTGGATCCACAATCAATATACATGGAAGTGTATTGATTAATCTGTAATATTCTTGACCAGAATAGAGCATGTTAGAGTATAAATAGTGGTAAAAGATAAGTATAAAAAAGAGAAGACTATATTGGAGTGTATAATAAATGAAACATGTTGTTATTATGTTCTTGTTAGGTGTCATTGCCTCAGCTCCAACTCACAGCGACCCTAGGTACAACAGAACAAAACACTGCCCAGTGGTGCAGTCAAGAAATCAGATGACATATTGCACTGGGCAAATCTGCTGCAAAAGACCTCTTTAAAGTGCTGAAGAGCAAAGGTGTCTCTTTGAAGACTAAGGTGTGCCTAACCCAAGCCATGGTATTTTCAATCACCTCATATGCATGTGAAAGTTGGGCAAGGAATAAGGAAGACCAAAGAAGAGTTGATGCTTTTGACTTGTGGTGTTGGTGAAGAATAGTGAAAGTACTATTGGCTGCCAAGTCAATCTGTCCTGGAAAAAGTACAGCCAGAATGCTCCCTGGAAACAAGAATGGCCAGACTTCTCACCGCTTTGGCATGTTGTCAGAAAGGGACCAGCCCCTAGAGAAGAATATTATGCTCCATAAAGTGGAGGGTCAGCAAAAAAAGGGAAGCCCTCAACAAGATGGATTGCCATAATGGCTGCAACAATGGGCTCAGGTATAGAAAGGATTATGAGGCTAGCACACCACTGAGCAGTGTTTTGTTCTGTTGTACATAGGGTTGCTATGAGTCAGAGTTGAGGTGATGGCACCTAACAACAACATAATAACAACATGTAGTTGGAAGATTTGGCCTTGGTGACAGGAATAATGCTGGAACTCGTATGGTAGAATTTTGCAAGACCAACAACTTGTTCATTACAAACACCTTTTTTCAACAACACAAACAGAGGCTGTACACATGGACTTCACCAGATGGAACACACAGGAATCAGATTGACTACATCTGTGGCAAGAGGCGGTGGAAAAGCTCAATATCTTCAGCCAAAA
>NW_006921594.1:28260779-28263452 GCF_000298275.1 Orycteropus afer afer
TCGAGTATAGCATGGATTGTGGGGCTGGCGCGGGATCAGGCAGTGTTTCGTTCTGCTGTGCATGGGGTCGCTATGAGTCGGAAACGACTCGATGGCACTTAACAACAACAACAATGTAGTCTTTTCTTTTTTATACTTATCTTTTACCACTATTTATACTCTAACATGCTCTATTCTGGTTTTCTAGTCATTCTACTTTATCCTCCTTTTATTCTTCCCAAATGCCTTGTTGTTGTTGTGGTTGGTAGGTGCCATCTAGTAGGCTCCAACTCATAGCAACGCTATGTACGACAGAATGAAACACTGCCCAGTCCTGTGCCAGTCTCACAATCCTTGCTAAACCTGAGCCCACTCTTGCAGCCACTGTGTTAATCCATCTCATTGAGGGCTTTCCTCTTTTCCACTGACCCTCCACCCTACCAAGCATGATATCCTTCCCCAAGGAATGGTGCCTTCAGACCACATGAGCAAAGTAGATGAACTGAAGTTTGGCCATTCGCCCTTCCAAGGAGCATTCTGGTTGCACTTTGTCAGGACAGTTTTCTTAGTTCTTCTAGCAGTCCATGGTACTTTCCATTTTCTTCACCAACACAAGTCAAAAGCATCAACTCTTCTTCAGTCTTCCTTATTCATTGTCCAGCTTTCACATGCATATGAGGCAATTGAAAATACAATGGCTTGGGTTAGGCGTACCTTTGTCTTCAAAGTGACATCTTTTCAACACTTTAAAGAGGTCTTTTGCAGCCCCAAATGCCTGCAGGATTTAAAACAAAAACAAACAAAAAATCTGTCCTATCAAAAAGAAATTTAAACCTTTATGTAATACATATGTTAATAAGATAATACAAATCTCTCTCTTTTTTTAAATGCATCTCTACATTTTTGTAATCCAAGTAAAGTTGCCAGTAGAGAGAATAAAGGGCTTTCCTCATTTATAAAAATTTATTTTTAGTTAGGGAAATTGAGACCCCAAAAGGCCAAATATCTCATTAACTGTGAGTTACAAGTTTGTTCAAACATATCTACACCAAGAGACATACCTACTGAAATACAATCTGTTTTGTTCTTTTCGCAACAGTTCATCATCATTCGTTAAGTCAGTATCTTTCCAGTACTGTTTTACATGGTGCCATGTCTTAAGTCAGTATTAAAAGTTTATTGTAAAATGTAAGTAAATTAATACCTACTTATTAAACCAACCAAAGGTAGAATGTAAGAGTAATAGTTCTGCCCTATGTGTTACTAATAAAAGAAAAATATAATTTGTGATATCAAAGGGATATTATTTTACTATTTGTAAAATAATAGATATTTAACAGCTAAAATTAATGATTTTCAACTGTCAGACTAATACATATAATACTTGCACTACAGTTTCTAAATTATGCCCACAAAATATTAACAGCTTTAATTTATACAAGAAATGTAATTGTATACTTTAAACCCAGCCCACAAGCCCACTGTCGTCAAGTCAGATCCGACTCATAGTGACCCCTCCTTGGGTTTCCGAGGCAGTATCCCTATGGAAGTAGATTGCCCCATCTTTCTTCCGAGGAGTGGCTGGTGGGTTTGGACCACCAGCCTTCTGGTTAGCAGTCAAATGCCTTAGGCACTACTAGAGCTCCTCCTCATAATCTACCATGAAAAGAAACACACCCACAATAATGGGTATAAATTATTTCTCAGAGGTTCAACAAAACTGTATTTATTATATGCTCCAAACATTGGCAGAAAGAGAAGTTAACTATAAAAATAGGTTATGTTTATTACAGGTACCATTAGCAACTTTTATATTAATCAAGATTTTGTAAGTAGTCTGAAAGAACTAATACATCTTAACATCTGATATACTGACTAGTATGCTGAAGATATTTTTTTGAAATAGTTTTTCTGATGTAATGACTTAATCACCTCTTTTATAAATACATTTATTCTGTTCCATGAGCTCCAGTCATAAACCATACTAGATTTGCCAGAATGCTTATCAGAGCTGTTGTTTTCTTAGGGAGGAGATGTTGCAGCAGAAATTGTTTAGAAATGCAAAAACTAATAAAAAAATAATTACAAAATTTCCATGAGAAATTGGTTTCTACGTTTTTTGTTTATTCTAAAATCTTAGAAAGGATCCTTCTATGATTTTGAGGTAGGAACTAATTTCTTGTGGAAATTTTACACACACACCACATACATGCATATGCCACATAATCTACTTCTGTAGAGATACCTCCTTGGAAACCCAAGGAGGGGTCACTGTGAGTCTGAATCGACTAGACAGCAGTGAGTTTGGTTTTGGTCAGTTCTTATGTATATGTGTATATAGATGAGATGAGTAGTAGCAGCCATTATCCCTATTGCTTTCTCAGTTATTTCCATTTGTCTATGAACTTTCACTTGCCAAACCAAAGCACAAAAGACTTTAGCAACATAAACTATACACAGGAAGTTTTACAAGCTACCTATGCTTTGCTTGAGAAATGATAGAAGAATTCCCAAACATGAAAGAAGCAGGAGGAGAAATTAAGAAAGTTGTCTCCAGAAGCTTAGGAAAAGCACCTTCTTAATAAGGGATGGGGAGTCTCTGGGTGATGCAAATAGTTAATACTTGGCTGCTAACTAAATGGTTGGAGATTTGAACCCACCAGAGGTACCTTGGAAGAAAGGCCTGGCTATATA
>NW_006921594.1:28263579-28279230 GCF_000298275.1 Orycteropus afer afer
ACCTTCCTTCCAAGGAGTGGCTGGTGGGTTTGAACCGCCAGCCTTCTGGTTAGCAGTCAAGTGCCTTAGGCACTATGCTACCAGAGCTCCTATATATATATATATGGAGCACAAGTCTAGTCTGACACCGATGAGGTCACCATGAGTCAGAATCAGTTCAGTAGCAACTGAATATATATTGAGTATACATATATATTCAGTTGCTAGTGAACTGATTCTGACATGTATGTGTATATATTTACATGTGTGGGGGGGATGGTTGTAGGTGTATGTGTATATATATATGTGCACATTCCTCGGAAGGAAGATGGGGCAATCTACTTCCGTAGTAATACTGCCTCAGATACCCAAGGAGAGGGTCCCTATAAGTCGGGTCCAACTGGACAGCACATAACAACAACAACATATGTATATATGTATGTGTATATATATATATGTATATATGTGTGTGTATATATATATGTGTGTAGCATTACTCTGTTAAGATATTCAAATATCTTTTTCAACTTTAATGATAATAAAATCTCTGCTATCACTTCATAAAATATTTTAATAGTTATTTCTTACATTTTACCAACTTATGTGGTTTTATAATAGATTCAAGAACATTTCATTATGTTTACTGAGAATTTTCTAACATGGAACACATAATATTTCGCACAGGTTCCCAGTACTCCTAAAAAGAAATATTAATAAAAATAACATGACAGCTTATTTTATATACTAAGGCTTGTGAGGACAGCACAAGACCAGACAGTGTTTCATGCTGTTGTACATAGGGTCGCTGTGAGTCAGAATCGACTTGAGGGCACCTAACAGCAGCAGAACAGCATAGAAATAAATCTCTGTGTGAAAAACAAATATTTTTGAAAACATTTTTCCAGAAAAGTGTATTAGCTATGACAGGTCTGAATAAATTAAGCTTCATTAAGTTATTTAGTTGAGGTTCTTCAAAACTTTGATACACCTGAAAAATTAAAGATCAGTAAATACTTTTCGAATTAATGTTTACATTCATTCAGAAAGCGAACCATTTATTGGTTAGAAATCTATTAAATTAGGACTTATTGTGGTACTGTTTATTTATTTGAGTGTATTTTGAAAATTGAATATGTATGTGCCTTAGTTGCCTAGTGCTATTGTAACAGAAATACCGTAAATGGAATGGATTTAACAAACAAGTTTATTCTCTTACAGTTTAGAGGCTAGAAGTCTGACTTCAGAGTGCCAGTGCCAGGAAGACTTTCTCTCTCTATTGGCCTTGGGGGAAGGTCCTTGTTATCAATTTTCCCCTGGGCCTAAGAGTTTATAGTGCAAGGGCCTTGGGTCCAAAGACACACTCTGCTTCCAGCTCTTTTTCTTGATGGTGGGAGGCTTATCTCTCTCAGTTCACTTCTCCCTCCTTTCATTTCTCATAAGATAAAAGGTTAGGAGCTCTGGTAGCACTGTGGCAAGGCAGTTTGAACCCACCAGCTGCTTCATGGAAGAAAGATGAGACCAGTCTGCTTCCATAAAGATTTATAGCTTGGAAACCCTATAAGGGTTACTATGAGTTGGAATCAACTCTATGGCAGTGGGTTTGGTTTGGAAGATACAGTGATATAGACTCCCCTTACATGAGATCAGGGCTGTGCTCTGATTAAGAGTGTTGCATCCTACCCTAATCCCCTTACAACTGATTGGTTTATCACATCAGATCAGATTATGAAGAATCGTTATATAATTGCCAAGTTACATTCTCATATAACTCAAAACACTGAGAATCATGGCCAGCCAGGTAGACACATATTGTGGGGAGGCACAATTCAATTCATGACAGTACATCATGTACCAGCTCCTATTTATTAAATCCTATTGTTGTTAAGTTCCTCAGAGTTGATTGTCAACTCATCATAACCCAATGTGCCAGAGTAGAACTGCCCCATAAGGTTTTCTAGACTATAACTTTTATAGGTGCAGGTCACCAGGTCTTTTCTCCCATGGAACCACTGGGTGGGTTTGAACCACCAAACTTTTGGTTAACAGCTAAGTTCTCAACCATTATGCAACAAGGGCTTTCATAATACTAAAAAACAAAACAAAACAAAACAAACTCACTGCTGACAAGTGGATTCCTACTCATAGCGACCGCTTCTTGAGTTTCTAAGGCAGTATCTCTGCAGAAGTAGATTGCCCAGTCTTCCTTCCGAGGAGTGACTGGTGGATTTGAACTGCCAGCCTTCTGGTTAGCAGTCAAATGCCTTATGTACTTAATAGCTACTGCTTTGTTGTTGTTGTTATGTGCTGTTGAGTCAGATCCGACTCATAGCGACCCCTCTTTGGGTTTCTAAGGTGTTATCTCTGTGAATGTAGATTGCTCAACCTTCTTTCCGAGGAGTGGCTGGTAAGTTTGAACCCCCAGCCTTCTGATTAGTCAAATGCTTTAGGCACTATACCACCAGAGCTCCCTAGACATGTGAAGGAGAATATAATTAATTCAATGAGACCCAGTATTAATGAGGGAAAATTCCATTGGATGACACATTGGAGCCCAGGGTCCTGTCCAATTGTCTGTTTAGTGCAGCTCTACTTTGGATCCTCACAATGAAAATTATATTTTCATACTGAAATTTCTACTCACATGATGTAACTACATATTAGTTAAATGACATAAATAGTTAGATGCTTAATCTTTCTGATCAAAAATACATGATCTAAGAAATAAATTTGCAGATAATAATGACAGAAGCTAATTTTTTCTTTTGCATAAAAAATTACAGAGTGTTTTCAGGCTTATACAATGCAGACGAATAATTACTAAAATGATCATTCATAGAAGTCCAAAAGTATGATAATAAACCCACTGTCCAAAGGAACTATACAATTATTAAGATATAAATATTCCCTTTGTATTCCATTGTGCAATATCTGGACTTCTATATTATTCTAAAACGCTGTATATGTGCCTTAGAAAACAGAAAAGAGAAAGTGACAATATCAGTCCTTTAATTTCTTCATCAGTACTTCATTCCCCTAAGAAAAACTAGTATAAATTCATAATATCTAGGGTTTTCTGAGGAGTCATTCATTCTAGAAAGTAGGTAAACATGTGAAGCTACTTCTTACATCTCACCAATACTAGATGGCAATAATCACTAAACCGTCATGCAAAAGCCATTGGAAATGTTATATAATGATAAAAAACACCTATATTCATCAACACGTTTATCTATAAGCAATTCACATTTTTATGGATCACTTCCTAAAATTGTCATATGAATAAGTTCATTCCACATATATTTCATGCAACAATAGATTTGCAATAATGACTATTGTTGTCAGCACTGTTCTTGGTTAAGCATTCCCTTCTGTTTCTATTCTCCATATTTTGGCAACTAAACCTTACTAGCTGACATGTGGAATTTACAATCAAAACTACCCTAAATGAGCTCTTTTCAGTGAAGAGAAATGAAATCCAAGAAGTACAGGACATCTCAGACTTTTATTTTGTTTTTTAGGAAACTATCAAAATGTCAGCATTTAATGTGATTATAATTCTTCTACTCCCATAATTGAAATTAATTCCCAGACAATCACAATTTCCAGACAAAAACATCAGGTCTGAAAGAAATCCTATCACTGACATACAATGATTTCACACTGGGTGGTAAGGCATTTTTTAGAACACTGCTACCATGCTACTGCTTATATTGTAGTTTTATGAAATCTCTTATTTGTTTTGGAATAGTGACATAATCTTCTTGCTATTCTTGAATATCTACAATAGAGAAGCCATTATATCCGCTTTTTTTCATCAGATAACTGAATCCATTTTTAGCACAGGTAAAACACAAATATGCACACAAACATACACTAACACACACGATTATAAACTGTTACATTGAGAGCCCTGCTTATAACCACTTAACATTTGAAATACTATATGTTAGAAAAAAACACATTTCTATGCAATTCAAACATATTTACCTCATCTGAATTGGGGGGGAAAAAAACAAACATTGATAGAGAAATCACTTCATGTACAAAATGCACATATGGAGACAAGCCACAGACGGGGAGAAACTATTTGCAAAATGCATATCCGACAAAGAAATACAAAGAACTCTCTAAAACTCATTAGTTTGAACTCCAGTTCAAAAAAATTGGACAAGAGATCCAAACACCTCCAGACACAGTCTGCAAACAAGCATAGGACAAGACATTCACCATCATTTGTTGTTGTTGTTATTGTTAGGTGCTGTCAAGTCACCTCCACTTATAGAGACCCCATGCACAACAGAATGAAAACTGCCTAGTCCTAAGCATCATTTATCATTATTGTTGTTGTTGTAATGTGCCCGTTGAGTCAGACCTGACTCATAGCGACCCCTCCTTGGGTTTCTGAGGTAGTATCATTAGGAAGTAGATTGCCCCATCTTCCTTCTGAAGAGTGGCTTGTGGATTTGAACTGCCAGCCTTCTGGTTAGCAGTCAAGTGCCTTAGCCACTGTGCTACCAGAGCTCCCTCATTTACCATTAGGAAATTACAAATTAAAGCGATGAGATAACTTGACACGCCTATTAGGCCCCCCCCCAAAAAAAACCCCACTGCCGTCCAATGGATTCTGACTCATAGAGACGCCCACTAGGTTCTGAAGAGGTCAATCTTTATTGAGTTTTGCGGAGTGGCTGGTGAGTTTGAACTGGCAGCATTCTAGTTAGTCTTAGGCATTGTGCCACCAGAGCTCCTGGGCACACCTATTAAGATGACTGAAAAAAAAACTGACAATAGCAATTTCTGATGAGGACATAGAGCAACAGGTACACTCATTCACAGCTGGTGGGAGCATAAATTGGTATAACCCCTTTTCAAGATGGTTTGACAGGTTCTTACAAAGTTAAACATATTATTACCATATGATCCAGAATGGTAGTTTAGTGCCTCAGGCACTTGACTGCTAACCAGAAGGTTGGAGGTTCAAACCCACCAGCCACTCCTCAGAAGGAAGATGGGGCAATCTACTTCCGTAATGATACTGCCTCGGAAACCCAAGGAGGGGTAGCTATGAGTCAGGTGACTCGACGGTACATAACAACAACAAGTATTTAATCACCTGATTTGAAAACTTATGTTCATACAAAATGCCATACATGAATGTATATAATAGTTTTATTCAAAATTGCCAAAATCTGAAAGCAACTAAGATGTCTGTTACTAACTGAATGGATAAACAAATTATAGTACATCCTTGATAAAAGTAAATGATATCTCAAGCAATAAAAACACAAGATGGATCTTAAATGCATATTGCTGAGTGAAAAATGCCACAAACTGTATGTTTCACTTTATATGACGTTTTGGAAAAGATGGCATAGTGCCTAAGACATTTGGCTGCTAACCAGAAGGTTGGTGGTTCAAACCCACCAGCCACTCTTCAGAAGGCAGACTAAGCAATCTACTTCCATAGGGCTTCTACCTCAGAAACCCTAGGAGGGGTTGCTATGAGTCAAAATTGACTTGGCAGTGAGTTTGGTGGGTTTTTGTTTATTTGTTTGTTTTTCAGTATAGCAACAATGAATAGATTAGGGGATGCTAAAAATTTGGAGGAAGGGAATAGGAGCAGACTAGGTAAAGCATAATTCTTTTCCCCCTTAGGGCACTGAAGCTATTCTGTATGATGCTGTAATTGTGGATAAATGACAGTGTGTCTTAATATACACAAATTATAAATAAAATAAATAAGCAAACATTTAGGAGGTTTAAGGGATTCTGGTAGCATAGTGCCTAAAGCACTTGACTGCTAACCAGAAGGCTGGTGGTTCAAACCCACCAGCCACTCCTCGGAAAGAAGGTTGGGCAATCTACTTTCATAGTGATTCTGCCTTGGAAACCCAAGGAGCGTTCGCTATGAGTCAGGGCTGACTCGATGGCACATAACAACAACAACAAGGAATTCTAGGATGAAATGCAGAATGTGACAAAACAATTTAACCTTGTTACAAATGCATGAAACAACTTCAGTGAAGGGTGTTGGGGGGAAAAGGTGTTAATCTATATAACATTGGAAATTAGTGAAATCTGTGAGACTAGAAGCAAAAGAAACTACATAAACATTCTTAATAAAGTTATTTGCCATGAAACTTGTTGTTAGGTACTGTAGAGTTATTTCTGACTTGTTCTTATTGTTGTTAAGTACCATTGAGTCGAATCTGATCCATAGTGACTCTATGT
The DNA here is from genome assembly GCF_000298275.1 of Orycteropus afer afer. Lineage (NCBI taxonomy): Eukaryota > Metazoa > Chordata > Mammalia > Tubulidentata > Orycteropodidae > Orycteropus > Orycteropus afer. The sequence continues at coordinate 28,269,790 of NW_006921594.1, forward strand.
GCAGCATAACAAAACACTGCCTGGTTCCATGACAGCCTCACAATCCTTGCTATGCTTAAGGCCATCACTGCAGCCACTGTGTCAAAGCATCTCATTAAGGGTCGTCCCTATTTTCGCTGACCTTCCACTTTACCAAGCATGATAGCCTTCACCAGGGACCAGTCCCTTCTCACATCATGACCAAAGGAGGTGAGAAGAAGTCTGGCCATTCTCACTTTTAAGGAGTCAAAACAGAAAAGGGACATAAGGTGAAAAACTAAGAAAAATTAAATAAAGAATAATGTCCTTCTCCAGCAACTGGTCCCTCTTGTTTTTAAAAAGACCTTTTGCTGCAGATTTGCCCAATACAGGAAAAGACTTTTTAAAGTATTAAAAAACAAAGATATCACTTTGATGACTAAAGGGCACCTAACCAAGCCATGGTATTTTCAATCACAGTGCATGTGAAAGCCAGACAATGGAAAAGGAAAGACACATTCAAATCATGTTGTTAGTGAAAAATATTGAATAGATCATGATCGTGAAAAGAATGAACAAATAAATCTTGGAAGAAGTACAGCCAGAATGCTCCTTATTAGTGAAGATTGCATGTCTGGACATGTCACCAGGAGAGGACAGTCTCTGGAGAAGAACCTTGTTCTTGGTAAAAAGAGGGAGACCCTCCAGGAGACAGATTCATACAACGGCTGCAACAAGAGGCTCTAACATAGAAATGACTATGAAGATGGCGCAGAGTGGGCAACATTTTGTTCTATTATACATGAGGCTGTTATGGATCAAAGCTGACTAGACAACACCTAACAACAACACAAAATAGAAAACTGAGTAGTGTATATGGGAACTCTGAACCATCTTTTTCTGTAAATCTAAACTATTCTTAAAAATAAATACTATATTTTAAAAACGTGATATTTGAATAACTACCTATAGGTATCCAGGGAATCACCATGCCTGCATTTGATGGAAAAAACATTCCAAGAGGAAGTAAATACAAGGCATGAGGAAGTAATAGGCCTCCTTTGTTAACGTCTGGGTAAGAGAAGAACAGTGTTACTGGAATGCAGATAGACTAGGAGTACTGACAAATGCAGTCAAACAGATATTTAGAGCTTCGGTGGTATAGTGCTTAAGGCATTTGATTGCCAATGAGAAGGCTGATGGTTCAAACTCATTGCCACTCAGCTGAAGGAAGATGGGGCAATCTACTTTAAAGATTTTGAGTAAATGGCAGTGTTGTTGTTGTTGTTAAGTGCCGTCGAGTCGTTTCCAACTCACAGCGACCCCATGCACAGCAGAACGAAACACTGCCCGATCCTGCGCCAGCCCCACAATCCATGCTATACTTGAGCCCATCATCATAGCCACTGTGTCAATCCATCTAGTTGAAGGCCTCCCCCTCTTTCGTCGACCCTCCACCCTACCAAGCCTGACATCCTTCTCCAGGGAATGGTCCCTTCTTACAACATGACCAAAACAGGTGAGACGAAGTCTGGCCATTCTTGCTTCCAAGGAGCATTCTGGCTGCACTTCCTCCAGGACAGATCTGTTAGTTCTTTTAGCAGTCCATGGTACTTTCAGCATTCTCCGCCAGCACCACAACTCAAAAGCATCAACTCTTCTTCGGTCTTCCTTATTCATTGTCCAGCTCTCACATGCATACCAGGCGATTAGAAATATCATGGCTTGTGTCAGGCGCACCTTAGTCCTCCAGGAGATATCCTTGCTCCTCAGCACTTGAAACAGTTCCTTCACAGTTGACTTTCCCAATGCTACACGTTGTCTAATGTCCTGACTGCTGCTTCCGTTGCCATCGATTGTAGAACCAAGCAACGTGAATTCCTTGACAACCTCAATCTTCTCTCCATTTATTGTGATGCTGCTCATTGGTCCAGTTGTGAGGATTTTTGTTTTCTTTATGTTGAGATATAATCCATACTTCAGACTGTATTCTTCAACCTTCATCAGTAGGTGCCTTAAGTCATCCTCACTTTCAGCAAGCAAAGTTGTATCATCTGCATATATCAGGTTGTTAATGATTCTTCCTCCAATCCTGATACCACGTTTTTCTTCATGTAGTCCAGCTTCTCGGATTATTTGCTCAGCATATAGATTGAATAAGTGTGGAGACAGAATACAACCCTGACACACTCCCTTCTTGATTTTAAACCATGTAGTGTCCCCTTGTTCTGTTCAAATGACAGCCTCCTTGTCAAGGTACAGATTCCTCATGAGTACAATCAAGTGCTGGGGAATTCCCATTCTTCTCAATGTTATCCATAATTTGTCAGGATCCACACAATCAAATGCCTTTGCATAGTCAATAAAACACAAGTAAACATCTTTCTGGTATTCCCTGCCTTGAGCCAAGATCCATCTGACAACAGCTATGATATCCCTTGTTCCACGTCCTCTTCTGAATCCGGCTTGAACCTCTGGAAGTTCTCTGTCAATATACTGCTGCAAACGTTTCTGAATTATCTTCAGTAAGATCTTACTTGCATGTGATATTAATGATATTGTTCTATAATTTCTACATTCTGTGGGATCACCTTTCTTTGGAATGGGCACAAATATGGATCTCTTCCAGTCAGTTGGCCAGGTAGCTGTCTTCCAAATCTCTTGGCATAACTGAGTGAGTGCCTCCAATGGGGCATCTGTTTGTTGAAATATAAATGGCAGTGAGTTTTTTTCTTTTTTTTTTAAGTGAGTTTTTTTTCTTTTTTTAAAATAATGAAGGATATTATAATTATGTTGAGGAATTGTAACTTATTCTGAATTAGTTGAAAAGTAATTGGAAGATTTTGAGAAGACAAATTTTAGACTCTGACTTAATTTTTTTAACAGTACGGCTTTTGCTGTATATAGAGTAGATAGGGTGTCAGGCGGGAACATGGCAGGCCAGGCGGGTAAATGATTAAGCCCCAAAGAATTACAGAACTAGCCAAGCAAGGTAGTGGCTGACCACACCTCATACCAAACTCCAGCATTTGAAGACCGGTTTGAGGACAGGGGATGTGTTTCAGGAACCAATGAGGACAAAACACATCCCCTGTCCTCAAACCGGTCTGCTAAGGAACAGGAAAAATATCACTATAAAATCCCCTTCTTTCACCCATGGAACGCGACTTCTCGGGCCCCTCTCAGGGACCAGTGAACCTCGCCTGGGAGCACACAACAAAACTTTCCCAACTTTTGCTTTTGAATCCTCTCTTCCTTCTGCCTCAACCACGACCCCCTTCGCTGCAACCTTACACAGGGGAGTTCCACTTACGGTGTGGCTGGCTACATGTGCTCATACTATGCTGACCCTCACACAATTAACAATCCTAAGTTTGAGACAAGAAGAAACCAAAAATAAAAAAAAAAGTAAAACAAGAATTTCGAGACTTGGAAAAATTGAGAAAATCAAGAAGATTTTGAAAACCTGGAAGATGAAACTCTTTTGTGGATTTAGGATATAAACTTGAAGAGAAAACTCACATGCAAGTGAACTTAACAATAGAATAGAGGTGACAGAGGATTCAGTGAACTTGAATATAGATTTTTTGAAAAAATATCCAATGTGAAGAACAAAGAAAAAGACTTAAAAAGAGAAAGCAGGACACAGAAGCCTATCAGAAATACCAAAATGGCTAACATACATGAAACTGTAGTCCCAGAAGTAAAGAGATAAATGGTAGAAAAACATATTTGAAAATATAGTGCTCAAATACTTGCCATATTTGATGAAAGATTTAAATTTACATATCTAAGAATCATAGTGAACCCCAAGTATGATAACTAAAAACAAAGTTATTTCCTGGAACATCATAATAAAACTGAAGAAAATAAAAGATAAAGAGAAATTTTTGAAAGAAATCAGATAAAATATCACATTTATCACATTACATACAGGGAATAATGATTTGAATGATTGTTGATTTTTCACCAGAAATTTTGGAACCTAGAACACATTTTTGTAATCCTTAAAGAAAAACCTGTCAAACCAGAATTCCACATTCAAGAAAAATATTTTTCAAGGATGAAAGTAGTATAAAGATATGCTTTCAAATCATATTTTTCAAGGATGAAAGTAGTGTAAAGATATGCTTTCAAATCTTTTCAGATAAAACAGAACTATGAGAAGTTGTCATCAGAAAATCTATATTAAAAGAAATGTTAAAGGAAGTTTCAGGCTGGAGGAATGATCCCAAATGTAAATACAGATGTTCAGAAAAATAATGAAGAACATTGGTAGTGGGAAATAATGAGGTAAATATAAAAGATGATATTTTTACTCTTAATTTCTATAAAATACATGTTGCTTTTAGTTGCCATCAAGTCTCCTACAAATCATGGTAACCTCTTGTACAACAGAACAAAATATTGCCTGGTCTTGTACTACTTTCATGATGATTGGCATTGTTGTGGCCATTTTGTATTTCCCTCCAACCTAGGGGGCTCATCTTCCAGTGCTATGTTGGATAATAATCTATTGTGATTCATAGGCTATTTTTTGGAAGTAAGGTCCAGGAGTTTCTTTCTAGTCAGTCTTAGGCTAGAAGCTTTGATGAAATATGTCTACCATGGACAACATGCTGTTTTTGAAATATGTACTGGTGGTATAACTTTCAGCGTGATAGCAATACAAAATATACCACAATATGACAAACTGACAAATGAGTAGTGGTTAAAGTATGTATATTATAATATATATGCCTATTGTAAAGTAAATGTATAACACAAACTACTGATATATATGGAGCTCTGGAGGTGTAGTGGTTAAGGTATTTGTCTATTAACCAAAGGGTTGGCAGTTCAAACTGACTAATAGCCCCATATAAGAAAATAGTGCTGTCTGCTTCCATAAGATTTACAGCCTTGGAAACCCAATGGGGGTCTTTAAGAATCTGAATCAACTTGATGCCAGTGAGTTTGGTTTTGGTTTTTGAGTGATGTATATAGTACCTGTAAATGCACTATATATGCACAGCAACGTTATATAAATATTAAGACTATACTACAACAAGGTATCAAGTTTAACTTGAAAGAAGTCCAGAGAGTAAAAATATGACCTTGATTATATCCCTCCTGTATTTAATGACAAACTAAAGAATAGATTTGATACATTTAACACCAATGGCTGAAAACCAAAAGAATTGTGTGATGACATCAAGAACAGTATCCATGCAGAAAGCAAAAGGTCATTAAAAAAGACAGGAAAGGAAGACCAAAATCAATGTCAGAAGAGACTCTGAAACTTACTCTTGAATGGACATTAGCTAAGGAAAATGGGAGAAATGATAAGATAAAAGAGCTGAACAGGGAGTTCCAGTAAGATAGTGGAATAGGCAGAAAGACTACACAGACCCTCTTCAACAAACAAAAGGGGAACCAGTTAATACAAATACAGAAGATAATCCTGGACCCCTGAGCCTTGAAAGGAAGGATATAGAAGTGGACTAAACTCCAACTAGCAGAAGAATTGCCTGAAAACACCAAAAAAGGAGACATATGGAGCTGTGGTCTGACAGTGAACCTGATGGCACAGATAGCTTGGGTATTGCTGAGTCATGGTAGAACCTAAGAATTAACCTAAAAATCAGCCCTGCTAGCCAGGGACTACATGGAGGACTACTCTGGTGGCTGGGGAATAAAAGGGGAAGCAGCAAAGAGGACGGCGGGCTGAGCTGTGGACTTTTGTCTGTCCAGGGGGTGCAGCCATTTTGAATGTTTACAAGAGCTTGACCATTTTGGATATTTAAAGTGACAACATTCTCAGATTCCAGGGACTAAAGAACAGGCTCCACTTGCCAGGAATGCCAAGGATATTCTGGACCCAGATGACTGGAAAGGTGCAACATTCCCCTTGTTATTCTTATACCCCACACCCTCTAGGGGAATGGAGGTGCGGCCATTCCCCACTCCCACCAACCTTCTGGGAATGTAGGAACACCATCCCAGTCTGTGTGCTCACACGGAGCCTGGGTGCCCTCCTCTGAACTCCCCTGATTTTTTTTTTCTTTTTTCTGTTTTTTTAGTTTGCCTGTTTTTGTCTATTTTAAAACTGTTATTAATATTATTACTTTTGTCATTTTTACTATTATTCTTCCCCTCCCAGGTCCTAATTTTCAGCTTTTTTCTTTTCCCTGTTCCTGGTTGGAAATTTTTTTTTCTTTCTCACAGTTAATCCCATTCCTTATTTTTCTTTTTGTATTTTTCCAATTTTTTCCTTTTTTTGTGCATTATTCTCCTTCTCTACCTTTTTTCTCTTATTGCCCGCTCCCTAGATATTGCAGGGTTTGTTCTTTTGTTTCTTTTTCCCTTTTTTGGTTACTGTTTCTGTGTGATTACATGGTATATTTTCTGTCCATGTGCTTTTCAATTTTTGATGGTTATTCAATTGTTATTTTTGTCTAACTAAGTGGAAGACAGCAATAGTCCCCATATGACAGAACTACACTCACACCTCCTGCAACTTCATTTACTGACTGAGAGCCATCATTTCTTTTTCTACCAATGGGCCAATGATAAGCAACCACCAAGAGGAGCCTGAATCACCCTAGGCTTCTCTTCACAAACAGTTAACAGAGATCTAAATACAACAATGCCATGATGTCTTGGAGACAACAGACCATCACAGTCCACACAAAGAAGTAAGATAAAGTGGTAGAAACAAGGGAGCGGGATATAGACCCAGAACACATGCATGAGGAAGAAGCAGCATTGGAACTCTCTGATAAGGAATTCAAAATAATTTTATTTAGGCATCTTAAAATGATTGAGAGACAGACCAAGGAAAATACAGACAAAACCCTAGAAGAATTTTGGAAGAAAATATAAGAACAAAATGACAAAATAAATGAAAAATTAGAAATGATTCTAATTCTGCAGGTAGAAATCCAGAAGACTAATACTAAACTGTCAGAAATAAATAATACATTAGAAGGGCAAAGGAGTAGAACTGATGCAATGGAAGACAGACTTAATGAGATTGAAGACAACTGCCTGAATACTTCTTTGGAAAGAGATAAATGTGAAAAAAAAAAAAAAATCAAAAGAAAATGAAGAAAGCCTAAGTTTCATGTGGGATACCATCAAAAGGATAAACTACATGTCCTTGGAATTCCAGAATATGAAGGGAAAAATAAAACCACTGAGAAAATTGTCAAAGATTTGTTGGAGGAGAACTTCCCTGACATGAATAAAGATGAGAATATATCCATTCAGGAAGTCCAACAAACCCCAAACAGGATAGACGCCAAAAGAAAATCACAAAGACATATCATCATCAAACATCAAAACCAAAGATAAAGAAAGAATCCTGAAAGCAGCACAGGAAAAACAAAAAGTTACTTACAAAGGACAACCAGTACAAATAAATTCTGATTTCTCAACAGAAACAATGCAAGCAAGAAGGCAATGGGATGGTATATATAAAACCCTGAAAGAGAAAAATTTTGAACCAAGAATTATATACCTGGCAAAATTGTCCCTCAAATATGATGATGAAATTAGGAGATTTCCAGATAAGCAGAAGCTAAGGGAATTGGATAAAACCAGACCAACCTTACATAAGATACTAAAGGGAGTCCTTTGAATAGAGAACCAAAATTAGCAAATAACAACCAACCAGGAATACACAAGGTGACATAACCCAGAAACAATAGCTATGGACATATCCAAAGTAAAGTAAGCTTCCAAGATTGTAAACAGGGAACCAGAAACATCAATTGGCAAGTGAGGGCAACTACAAACAAAAAGAAGGAAAAGACTGTGTAGTTAAAGAACTCCTAAATGGTGAGGAAGTCAATAGGGTTGCAAAGCAGAATGGACTGTTCTAATCTCAGGGAGAAAATTATACATCACAGGGTAACCTCAAAGAAAAATGATAAACCTTCATATCACAATAAAAAAGAGGACAAGCACAATTATTCAGCAAATACTAAAACAACAGCAACAAAGGAAATGATAACATAATTCCTAAACATAATGAGCTCAGCACAGAAAATCATATGGAACAAAGAAACCAGGGACCCCATGAAAAAACACATAACAAAATGATAGCAACCAATTCAAACTTATCAATAATCACACTGAATATTAATGGATTAAATGCACCACTCAAGAGACGGAGAGTTGCAGATTGGATAAGAAAACACAACCCATCCATATGCTGCCTACAAGAGACACACCTTAGAGATAATGACAAAAACAGACTAAAAATCAAAGGTTGGAAAAAGATATATCAAGCAAATGGCAACTGTTAAAAAGCAGGAGTGGCAATATTAATTTCTGATCAAATTGACTATGACAAAAACCACCATACAAGACAAGGAAGGACATTATATAATGATTAAAGGATCAACTGAACATGAAGATACAACCATAATAAATATCTATGGACCCAGTGAAAGAGCCCTAAAATACATAAATCAGACTTTAAAAGAGTTGAAAAGCCAAATAGATGACTCCAGAGTCATAGTGAGAGATTTTAATATACCACTTTCAATGAAAGATAGAAAAACTGGAAAGAAACTCAACAAAGGTGCAGAAGAGCTAAACAATGCAATCTACCAACTTGACCTTATAGACATCTACAGAGCACTTCACCCAACAGCAGCACAATATACATTCTTTTCCAGTGTACATGGAACATTTTCCATGATAGACCATATGTTAGGCCATAAAACAAGTCTTAATAAATATAAAAACATTAGAATACTGCAAAGCATCTTCTCAGATCATAATGCTATCAAATTAGAAATCAACAATAGGAAGATCAACAGAAACAGACTAAACACATGGAAACTGGAGAACAACCTCCTTGAGAAAGACTGGGTAAGAGAAGAAATAAAAATTGAAATTCAAAAATTCCTTGAATCCAACAAGAATGAAAACACAACATACCAAAATCTTTGGGACACAGCAAAAGCAGTGAACAGAGGCCAATTTATAGCAATCAATGCACACATCAAACAAGAAGAAAGAGCCAAAATCAACACTTTAACCCAACATCTCCAACAATTAGAAAAAGAATAGCAAGAAAAGCCTACAGTCACCAGAGAAAGGAAATAATAAAGATTCAAGCACAAATCAATAAACAGAAAATAAAAGGGCATTAGAAAAAAATCAACAAGTCCAGAAGTTGGTTTTTTGAAAAGATCAATAAAATTGACAAACCACTGACAAATTGAACACAGGAAAAGAGAGAGAGAATACAAATAACACTAATAAGAAACAAAATGGGTGACATAATAACAGAACCAACTAAAATAAAAAGGATAATATCAGGACACTATGAAGAACTGTGGGAGCTCTGGTAGCATAGTGGCTAAGACACTTGCCTGCTAACCAGACGACTGGCGGTTCAAACCCACCAGCCACTCCTCGGAAGGAAGGTTGGGCAATCCTACTTCCGTAGTGATACTGCCTCGGAAACCCAAGGAGGGGTCGCTATAA
>NW_006921594.1:28281580-28282091 GCF_000298275.1 Orycteropus afer afer
CATTTGTATGATCTGAATTCCCAGGTGTATAGTAGAGCTGACAAGGGGCAAGGTTGTAGTCATTTCTTGGTCACAGCCAGCCACCCAGAGGGACTGAGTAGTTGAACTTGTGGGCTCAGGACCATAGTTGCAGGGGACATTAAGCTCAATTGGCATAACATACTACACAGAACATTGTTCCACCTCCTACTTTGGTGAGTAGCGACTGGGATCTTAAAAGCTTGCAAACAGCCATCCAAATGCAACGACGGGTCTCTCTTCATCCAGAGCAAAGAATGAAGAGAGCCAAAAATTTATGGAAACAGTTAGTCCTAGGAACTTGTACACCATGCAATCTGCAGCCTATAAGATTATGAGATCAGAAGAACTAGATGGTACCCAGCTACTGCTGTCATCCACTTGGAGGGAGATCTATGCAGGAGATCCTGGATAAAGAGGGAGAACAATGTAGAACAAAATTCAAAATGATTTGGAGAAACAAAAAAGGGGGGCTGGGAGACCAGGTTTGCTG
>NW_006921594.1:28283016-28285178 GCF_000298275.1 Orycteropus afer afer
AAAGATAATTCAAAAATGGTTGTAGCAGTATATTGACAGAGAACTTCCAGAAATGCAAGCTGGATTCAGAAGAGAATGTGGAAGGAGGGATATCATTGCTGATGTCATATGGATCTTGGCTCAAAGCAAAGAATATCAGAAAGATGTTTACTTGTGTTTTATTTACTATGCAGAAGCATTCTATTGTGTGGATCATAACAAAATGAATTTGTTCACATTGAGAAGAATGTGAATTGCAGAATATTTAATTGTACTCATGAGGAACTTGTACATAGACCAGGTGGCTGTCATTCAAACAGAACAAGGGGATACTGCATGGTTTATAATCAGGAAGGAAATGTGTCAAGGTTCTATCCTTTCACCTTATTTATTCCATATGTATGCTCAGCAAATAATACAAGAAGCTGCACTATATATTAAGAAGGATGTGACATCAATATTAGAGGAAGACTCATTAACAACCTGCAATATTCAGTTGACACAACTTTGCTTGCTGAAAGTGAGGATGATTCAGGTCACTTACTGTTGAAGATTGAAGATTACAGTCTGCAGTATGGATTACATCTCAATATAAATAAAACAAATATCCCCACAACTGGACCAATAAGCAGCATCATGATAAATGGAGAAGAGATTGAAGTTGTCAAAGACTTCATATTACTTGGTTCTACTATAAACACCAGTGGAAAGCAGCGGTCAACACATCAGATGATGTATTGCATTGGGCAAATCTGCTGCAAAAGACCTCTTTCAAGCACTGAAGAGCAAATATACCTCCTTGAAAACTAGGATGCACCTAACCTAAGCCACAGTATTTTCAATCACCTCATATGCATGTGAGAGCTGGACAGTGAATAAGGAAGACTGAAGAAGAGTTGATGATTTTGAGTTGTGCTGCTGGCAAAGAATGCTGAAAGTACCATGGACTGCTAAAAGAACTAACAGATCTGTCTTAGAGGAAGTGCAGCTGGAATTCTCCTTGGAGAATGGCCAGAATTCGTTTCACCTGCCTTGGTCATGTTGTCAAAGTGGAGGGTCAACGAAAGATGGGAAGGTGGATTGACACAGTGGCTTCAACAATGAGCTCGGGTAGAGCAAGGATAGTGGGGCTGGCACAGGACTGGGCAGTGTTTCATTCTGTTGTACATAAGGTCACTATCAATTGGAGACAACTCAATGGGACTTAACAACAAACAGCAACATATGAATACACATACACACACTTAGATGTATGCATACCAACTACAGTATGAAGTGCAGAATTGAAAATTACTGCACATGATATTCTTTATAAAAATCTTAGTTTCTTAGAAAATTCTTTCAAGTCTATATTTATCTTTGGATATAGTTAAAGTCTCAGTAGTTCCATCAAAGAAGAAAGTACCTAGTTGTGATGACAATAATTTAAATCAAAATCCCCACCTTTCATTTATCTGTTCAGTTCTGGCACCATCTGCAACATGCAGCACTTCTTCCTCTGAGTCTAAACTCCTGGTTTTAAACTTATGTCAGAGCTCACAAGCTAAAGGACACTGTCCTGCACACTACCAAATAGGCCCAAGACTTCAGATGGCAGCTGCAAGCTCGTGAGTCCCTGGGGGCCCTCCCTTCTGACCTGCTAGCCACAAATTTCTTTTCCCTACTACCTCCTGAGGATGCCAGCCACAGGCTCACAGTCCCAAGCCCCCTCACATCTGACCTAAAGCAAAACAACCCAAACCCACTGCCACAGAGTAGATTCTAACTAATAGTGACTCTATAGGACAAAAGAGAACAGCACCATAATATCCCAAGGCTATAAATCTTAGAAAGCTAACTGCCTCATCTTTCTCCCTACAAGTGGCTAGTGGATTCTAACTACTGACTACTGGCTGAAATTTGAAGGATTTCCTTACCCTCTCAGGATACCAGCACCCTCACTTCTGATCTGCTGGCTCCCACTATTCTCTCAGGTTCAATAATTCGCTGAAACAACTTATAAAACTCACAGAAAGCATGAAGTTTACGATTATAGTTTAATTAAAAAAGATACAATTCAAGATCAGCATCAAGTGGTTATTCAATTGTAATTTGTGTCTAACTAAATGGGAGACAACAACAGTCCTCATAAGACACAACTACACCCACACCTCCTGTGACTTCACTTACTGAGTGAGAGCCAC
>NW_006921594.1:28288018-28298499 GCF_000298275.1 Orycteropus afer afer
CAAGAAGAGATACATAAAAGGAGTACCTAACAGAATTTAATGTCCCCAAAATAGGACGTGCTACCCTCCCACTTCCATAGTGATACTGCCTCAGAAACCCAAGGAAGGGTCGCTATGAGTCGGGTCCGACTCCACAGCACATAACAACACAACAACACAACAACAACACCCTCCCATATGCATCAGTGTCTCTCCCCTACCAGGAAGTCACTCAGATTCAGTGTCCAAAGCTTTTATTGGGGCTCTCATTATGTGACAAAAAGTCCAGCTCCCGTCCCTCCCCTGAGTTTGGTGAATATCAGCAGGTAATCACACAGTATCTCACAGTGTGCCTTTCTGGTCTGGCCATCCTCCACCCCAGAGTCACCTCATCACCTCACTGGCATGATCTGTGAGTTAGATGTAGTCTGGCATCTTTATTTAAGACCCTTACATTCCAAAGTTTTTTCACCCCTTGGAAATCATCTCTTCAGAACTGAGGACGATAACCAAATTGTTTGGGCAGAGTTAATGTAAACCCAACACAAAGTGTAATTGAATTATAAAATAAAATTTTACAAACAAATCCTATAAATAATTCCAAGTTTTACCCAACTGCCATTCCCCACAGCCCCATCCTCACTTGGAATTCATATAATTATTTAAAACAATATGCTATTCTGGAAGAATGCATTACTTAAAAGATTAAAAGAATTTTCTAAAATCTTATAGAATAAGGTTAGATGGATAAAACATGTACTTACATTTAACTTGGTTTAAGTTTTAAACAATTTTAAATTTTTTTAAACAAGAGCTGCTATAGAATTTATACTAAAAGCAGCACCTCCCTGTATCACATGCAATGGTATTTCAGCTGCTTTGTCTGGACTCAGCGTGAGCTTCCTATTTAACTTGAAAATAACTGAGGTTTGTCACCCACGGCCTAGTCTTATTCTCAGGATAACTCCTTCCTGTTCTCTGGGCATTTCTAAGTGATTTCAATTCACATTTAACCATTTTCCAATTTAAAAAAAAAAAATATATATATATATGAGAGATTTTTTTTACAATATAAATTCTATGATTAAATTGATTATACCCTTAAAAAATTGTACAATGACCTAAACATGAAAGTCTGTACTTTCAGCACTTCAACTTAATTAAGCATATTTCTGTTGCGTTTCTAAAATGCTTCTTTTAAAATGCATGATAGGGTAACTCTGGATGCTGCTAGAATTTTATTTCCATCTGTAAGGGAAAATAGTGCTTTAAAAGTCATATAAAATTTAGTAATAATAGATAATTCTACAAAAATATCAACCTGGAAGAATCACCTTTATTCTCCAATTCATAAATTGGATCATGATTCTGCAAGGACAAAATGTTATAGTGTTTAAGTTTATAAACTTATGAATTATGAATTACTGAAATAGAGTTTTAAGGACTATTGAAGGGCAAAACCAAAGTTTCTCGTTTTCTACAAAAATAGAGGGGAAATCACTGCTTTTCCAATCAAACTAAATGGCACAGCAGGGATAATATTTCAAGCAAGAGACTTTATCTGAAGAAACAGCTCCCTGATTACAGCAGGAACGATAAATCAGCCCCACCGTGTTCTCCAGTGCTGTGCCCTGGTTTAGTCACTCAAACAAATGGAAACCCCATTAGACTTGAAGTCCCAGAAAATGAAGCAATGAAAGGGAGTTTTGTAATCCACAGAGGTTAAGGTGTGTGTGAATGTTTTATTTTTCTCTAAAGTTATTTTTCTTTTTTTTAATATTTTTTTCCCCAAAGTGTTCAACAAAGCACTTAAAGTTCATTCAACCAGACCATAATATTTGATTATAAATATTTATAAATTTATTGTTTTTAATTTAAGTGATTGGCAGCACAAATCCTTATTCTTTGAACACTTTTTTCAACAGTACTCAAATGATCCCCAACAGGAAACAAAGTTTATCACAGGAAAATCTTTTGACCGAACTGAAAGAAAAGAAAAAATAGCCAGACCATGTCTACACACATAGACAGAAGTTTAAAAATTCAGGAAAGTATTCATACATCATGTCTGTGAGAAACTTTTTTAATTGCCTGGCAATGTGTTTATTTTGTGTGCAAATGATTAAGATATATGAAAATGAGGAAAAAGAAAATGTATTTTATCAGTTTGAGACAATTCTTTTGCAAAAATCGAGATCTATTTGTACTTATGTTGTTGTTGTTGTTATGTGCCGTTGAGTCGGCCCCGACTCATAGCGACCCCTCCTTAGGTTTCCAAGGCAGTATCACTACGGAAGTAGATTGCCCAACCTTCCTTCCGAGGAGTGGCTAGTGGGTTTGAACCTCCAGCCTTCTTGTTAGCAGTCAAGTGCTTTAGGCACTACACTACCAGAGCTTGTACTTATAGTAGTTCATTGTTAAATGAATGCAGTAAATGACTCATTTATTATAATAAGATGCTTGATATTAGAAATTAAGAGTTATGATTTATCTTTTTCAAGTTTTGTTTTTAACATCTTACATGACTGCTAACCAGAAGGCTGGCAGTTCAAAGCCACCAACCACTCCTCAAAAAGATGGTTGGGCAGTCTACTTCCATAGTGATACTGCCTTGGAAACCCAAGGAGGGGTCGCTATGAGTCGGGTCAACTCCATGGCACATAACAACAACAACAACAACAACACTGATTTATAAATTTATCCATTAACATGTCTTTGACTGTTGCCTCCATTGAAAAGTCAAACAACACAATTGAAATGTGTGGTAGACATTCATCTACAAGAAGGCATGATAGAAAGTCCTTCCAGCCTATCTCTTCATCTGTCTACCACAGAACCCACAATTTACACCATTAGCCTCATTCTCGACCCATCTTCTTAATGAGGCATATAGCTTCACTGATGAAGAGTTAAATTTTCTGGATGAAATAAAACCTTAGTAAGGGTGTGGTTACTGTGTTTATATATTAGAAAGTAGAGTTTTAAAACTGTATGAGTTGTAATGGGTAAAAAGATAGAGGAAGTAGCTGTTCACAGGCACTTCAGGCCCATCAAAGGCAGAATGAAAAAATTGGGCAGTGATGATAAGTGCGGTAGGGTTATTAAAGGGGTAAATTCACATAGGAGATAAACTTTCTTTCTTCATATTGGCTGAAATTTACTCTTTACTGTGTGAAGTTACTGAATTAATGACTGAATAAGGCTGAGGGATGACTGAGACACAGAAAGACACAACAGTTACTTAGTACAGACTAAGGCTGGTGGTTCAAACCCACCAGCCACTCCTCAGAAGGAAGGTTGGGCAATCTACTTCCATAATGAAACTGCCTTGGAAACCCAAGGAGGGGTCACTCCAGGGCAATGAATTTTTGTCTTTTTTTGTTTTTCTTATGCTCCCCCATGCTAGCGAGTCTTTTTTCTGAGTCATAGCAACTCCTCCTTGGGTTTCTGAGGCGTTATCTCTGCAGAATTAGATTGTCCAATCTTCCTTCTGAGGAGTGGCTGGTGGGTTTGGACCGCTAGCCTTGTGGTTTACAGTCAAATGCCTTAGGCACTAAGCCACGAGAGCTCCTGTACACACACACACACACACACACACATATTTATATTTATATGTATATATATATATTATATATTTCAATTCCTCACTACAGTCCTAACATTTAGTTATTATTTATGTTCTTTTATAAGGAATTCTGGTGGTTTAGTGCTTCAGGCATTTGGCTGCTAACCAAAAGGTCTGTGGTTTGAACCCACCAGCCACTCCTTGGAAGAAAGATAAGGCAATATGCTTTCGTAAAGATTTTGAAAGCGTTGGAAATCCAGTGGGGGTCACTATGAGTAAGAATCAATTTGATGGCAGTGAGTGTGGGTTTTGGTTTGGTTATGTTATTTTACAGGTTAGAAAACTTAAGATCTAGAAGTATCTTTTAAAACATTTATTTAGCATTTGGGTGTGCAGATCTTTCAGCCTCCAAAGCCCATGCACTTTCCAATATATTATGGCGTGGTCACCTCTATGTCTTTCTGCCTTGCATTAATTCCCTTATCTTCTTATGATTGCACTTGATTTTCCTCTGGTAAACCTTCCTTTAAATGCATGGTTTTTTTTATGACATTCTCCATTAAAATTCCTTGGTTTCATCAAGTCAAGTTTGTGGAATGAGGAGGGCTAAGTGAGGAGTAACTTAACAAGTAAAAAAAACTAACGTGGATTTATATAGACATTGGCATCCTGAAGAGACTGTTTTGGTTTCTGTTCTTTTTAAGAACTGTTTCTTTGGCTTTTTCTTTTTTTTTCTGTGAACACCTCAGTTTTCTTCCAGTAAGTTAAAAGCTTCCATTAACTTATGCAGAGCTAGTTTCTGTGCTGGTAATCAAAGAACCATATGTAGCATATGTGATTAGAGGCAGGATGATCATACTTCATGTTTGCCAGGTATACTCCTGGTTTACACCTGAAGTTCTGGTTTAACCATTAACCATTAGTAGCACACCCTTTAGATCTAAAAAAAAAAAAGCTCTGGTGGCTTACTGGAAGTCAGTGGTTCAAACCCACCAGCTGCTCCACAGGAGGAAAATGAGGCAATCAACTTCTGTAAAGATTTACAGCCTAGGAAACCCAATGGGGCTCTCTGTGAGTCAGACTCAACTCGATGGCAGAGGGTATATATTTTTTTAATCTGAAAGAAGCCCTGGTGGCACAGCTGTTGAAACACTCTGCTGCTAACCAAAAGGTTGGCAGTTTGAACCCACCAGCAACTCCATGTGAAACAGATGTGGCAGTCAGTGTCTGTAAAGATTACAGCCTTTGAAACATTATGGGGCAGTTTTACTCTGAACTGTAAATTGGAATAGACTCAGTGGCAGTGGTTTTGGCTTAAATTTTCAAAAATGTCCTGGTTTGAATGATAAATTGGATTATAAATCCTAGTTATTTTTGTTGTTGTTGTTAGGTGGTGTCAAGTCAGTTCCAATTCATAATGAGCTCATGTCCAAGAGAATGAAACATTGCCCGGTCCTCTGACATCCTCATAATCTTCACTGTACTTGAGTCCATCGTCCCAGCCACTGTGTCAATCCATCTCATTGAGGGTCTTCCCCTGTTTTGCTGTCCCTCTACATTACCAGGCATGATGTCCTGCTCCAGGCACTAGTCCTTTCTGACAAAATGACCAAACTACATGAGATGAAGTCTGGCCTTTACCACTTCTAAGGAGCATTCTGGTTGTACTTCTTCCAAGGCAGATTTGTTCATGCACCTTACATTCCAAGTCCTGCCCGTAGTTGAGAATTGCCTTGGTTTTGATTTTTAACTAGATTTTATTTATTTATTTGAATGAAAGAACAAAGAATACCTAGTTAGAAATCAAAATCAAGGTGATTCTCTACTATGGGAAGGACTTAGACAGAATGCATGGTCAGACAGGTAGAACTCAGAACAGTTTTTGCAGTACTATGGAACGTGTGGACATGGAAACAACAATCAATAAATCAAAATATGTATTGCATTAGGCAAATCTGCTGTAAAAGACCTCTTTAAGCTTTAAAAGGCAAAGATGTCACTTTGATAACTAAGATTCACCTGACTCAAACCACGGTCTTTTAAATTGATTCATAATGCATACAAAAGGTGGATGGTGAAAAAGGGAGACAGAAGAAGAATTTATGGCTTTGCATTGTGATGTTGGCAAATAATATTGAATATATGGGGACTGCCAGAAGAATAAACAATTTGGACACATCATCAGGAAACCAATCGCTAAAAAAGGACATTGTGTTTGGTAAACTGTTGTTGTTAGGTGCTGTTGAGTCAACTCTGACTCATAGCAATCCTATATACAGTAGAACGTGTGCCATCCCCTTAAGTCTTAGTAAGCTAGAGGGTCATGAAAAATGAGGAAAATCTTTAATCAAATGGATTGACATAATAGCTGCAACAATGGACTCAAACATACAAATGATCATAAAAGAGTGACGACACAGGACCTGGCAACATTTGCTTCAGTAACATTTTACTTGCATGTGGTATCAATGATATTGCTCAGTAATTTCCATGTTCTGTGGTGTTCTGGTTACCTAGTGCCACTCTGACAAGAATAAATCTCAAATAGGATAGCCTTAACAAACAAGAGTTTATTCTCTTATAGTTCGAGAGGCTAGAAGTTTCGAGTCCAAGTGCCAGGCTTTAGGGGCTGTGTAAAAGTCCCTCAACCTTAAGCATCAGCTCTGCCTCTTGCTCCCAGCCCACTGAAGTTAGGTGCATCCCTTCACTCAGGCAGCTACTGGTTGCTGAGTCTAAAAAGCCCAAGGTCCGCAAATAAAATGACACAGTCCTGATGTTATCAAATCACATGGCAGGCCATTAATTCAAGCCCATTGAAAGTCCCAAGGTTGGCAGAGCATGGCAGGCTGCTGAACAACAGCATGGCTGCATGCAGGGTTCAAGTGTGCCATAAGCTAGAGACCATTCCCAAAGCTTCTCCTTATATACATGAAGCAGACCACATCCCTAAAGCAGCTACTCAGCTGCTTGTGGTAGATCCCACCATAGACTTGATTGCCAGCCTCATCATGGGGATTAACTACCACCAGCTGCCCAGCCATTCAACCAGGCCCAACCAAGTTGACATACAACTTTAAGTATCACACATGGTGTAGTAGATCATATCATCATCTGATTCAAAATGGCCAAAACCAGCCCATTTCATCTTACTAACACCTAGGCTCTGATGGCATGGTGCCTAAGTCATCAAAGTCTGCTAACCAGAAGGCTGGTAGTTCAAATCCAGCAGCCACTACTCAGAAGTAAGGCTGGGCAATCTACTTCCATAGAGATACTGCCTTGAAGACCTATGGAGGGGTCGACTTGACAGCCATGAGTTTTTTTTTTGTTTGTTTGTTTGTCTTGTTTTTTTAATGCTTAGATATCAATCTTTACACATTCCATTTCATTTTTGACAGCTTCCAATTTTACTAGATTCATACCTCATACATTCCATGTTCTGATTATTAATGGATGTTTGTAGCTATTTGTTCTCATCTTGAGACATGTAATATCAGCAGATGGAGGTCCCAAAAGCTTTACTCTATCCTCATCATTAAGGTTGGCTCTACTCTGATGAGGCAGCTCTTCTCCAACCATATCATGAGTGCCTTTCCAACCTGAGAGGCTCATCTTCTGACACTATAAAACAACAATGTTTCAGGGCTATTCATAAAGTTTTCTAGTAATATATCAGACAGTGTTTCACTGCTATTAGTAAGGTTTTCACTGGCCGATTCTTTGAGAAGTGGATGGTTTCTTCCTTCTTCTGAGTCTGTCTTAGTCTGGAAGCCCGGCTGAAGCCTGTCCAACCATGGGAAACCCTGCTGGCATTCGAAACACTAATGGCATGGCCTCCAACCTCACAGCAACACTCAAGCCACCACAGTATGACAAACTGACAGAAAAGTTTGTCAGCTTAGCTGTTCCAAACTACTCCACTCATTTCCTGGTCTCCATGATGCTGTTAGCTTACCCAGCCTGCCCCTCTGGGGTGCTCCATGCACACAGACACCTGCCTTCCACTGGTCCTGGGCTGGCTTCCCGCAGCCTGCCCTGCAGGCACTCACTCCATGCACACAGGGCAGTCACAGTTTATGTTGTTGGGGGGAAAAAAAAAGGTATTTGCAACAAACAAGTTGTTGGTCTTGCACAATTCCATCATGTAGTTTTTGGCATCATTTCCATTACCATAGCCATATTTTCTAACTACTGAACCTGTTTGGTCAATTTCAGACTGCAGAAGGTGGTAAAAAACTTCAAATTTATTCATCTTTGGCTTTTAGCAGTTGATGTATAATTTTGAATAGCCATATTTGAATACTCATATTAACTGGTCTTCCTTGGTGTGTTCCTTCCATCTTCTTTTGATGCTTCCTGTACCATTGGTGTACAGATATTGTCCTATCACTAACAGCAATTGTACTTCAGCATAGATCTTGAAATGTTCTTTTTGACAATGAATGCTACACCATTCCTCTTCAATTTGTATTGCTGGCAGAGTAGATCATATGACTGTCTGGTTCACGACGCCCAATACGATTCCATTTTAGCTCATTAATGCCTAGGATATTGATCTTTATGCATTCCATTTCATTTTTTACAATTTCCAATTTTCCTAGACTCATATTTTGTACATTCCATGTTCAAGTTATTAATGGATATTTACAACTGTTTCTTCTCACTTTGAGTTGTGCCACGTCAGCAAATAAAGGTCATGAAAGATTTATTCTATCCTTATCATTTAGGTAGACTCTACATTGAGGCGGCAGCTCTTTTCTAGTGGTATTTTGAGTATCTTTCAGCCTGTGGGGCTTGTCTTCCAGCACTATATCAGTGTTTCTCTGCTATTCATAAGGTTTTTAAGTGCCCACTTTTATCAGAAGTGGACCTGGCTATATCCTTCTTCCTCATCTGTCTTAGTCTGGAATCTCCACTGAAACCTGTCCACCATGGGTGGTGCTGCTGGTATTTGAAATACTGGTAGCATAGCTCCCAGCATCACAGCAACATGCAAGCCACCACAGTACAACAAATGACAGACCAGTGTTGAGGGAAGAGCATAGTATCTTGTGCTATCGTCCCTAATTATTTTCTCTCCTCTTCCCTGTACGTGATTTGTATGTTTCTACCAATTCCCATGTGACTTTTACTGCCTTCCTATGTGAGAAATGTCTGCATGAGACTTCTTTTGGTCACTGAAATGGAAGCATAAGTGACATATGCCGGTTTAGAGTAGAAGTTTTAAGAGCTATTGAATGCTTCTTCCAGAGCATTCGTTTTTATTATTGCTGTTGTTCCTCCTTTATAACAAGAAAAACGTGGCTCAAATACAAGGTTATATCTCAGCCTGCATGCTGAGATAAAGTCACTCTCATGACTCCCTCAAATATAACTTGAATGATATTGTCAACCTCCGAAATTTTGGGGGTTGACTCTCATTGACATATAACCTCCTGAAAGCTGACAATACAGAGATGATTCCTTTGTTGGGCAAGAACCCACTTCCATATAGTCAATTCTGATTCATAGCAACCCTATAAGACAGGATAGAACTGCCTCATAGCATTTCCAAGGCTATAAATCTTTATAGAAGCAGATTGCCTCATCTTTCTTCCTGCAAAGGGGATGGTGGGTTCAAACCACTGATCTTTTGGTTGGCAGACAAATGCATTAACCACTGCATCTTCTTGATCAATATGATTCCTTTGAACTCTACAAATTTACTATGCTAATCTATTTACATGTAAAGAACCAAGTTAGGACACTTCATTCAAAGAATAGATCATGATTTTTAGCAAAAAATGCCCCTGGTAGTTTTCATAAAGGAATAAAATAATTCCTTATGGTAAATGAAGAATCAGCCTTGGCTCATTTTTGGCAGCAGTATATGTATAAATTATAAGAAAATAAACAAATGAAATATGGATGGAACTTCTTAGATTTGATATAATTATTTTTTATAGCCAGTTGCAATTGTGTGAAAACCTCAGAAGAGTTGTAATAAATTATTTGAGTTCCATTTTTTTCATGTAAATAAATGGTGCTTCTTTTCCTTCATTTTGTGGATGAAATTTCTGGAAATTATGAAGGTTTAGGTTGCCTAGGAATAGTTTAAATGGCTGCATGTTTTATTATTATGAGTGTTATGTCATTGGAATGATGTCACCAACAATGAGAAAATAAAGATAGTAATCAGATTTACATATGTGAAATACTGGTTTATGTTTGACAAGAAAAAATTAAAATCTTTTCTATGAACATCCTGAAATGTGTTTTTTTCAAAGTCTATTGGCCAATACTCCTCAAACTTCATCGAGGTTCACACGTTGTGTAACAAGTTTATAGATAACAGGTTAGAAAAAAACATATTAATCCCATTAAGATTCTGCATCCAACAGAGAAGGGGTTCATCTAATTTCACCTTGCAGTGGGAATCAAGGAAGTGAACAATTTAAGGAAATAAAAATTTCCCCTTCTTCATTGGGGGAAAAATAAAAAGTATCTACATAGCTTAATATGTCAATTCAAAGACAGATCTCAATTGTTGTTGTTTGGTGCTGTCAAGTTGGCTCCAACTCATAGAGACCCTGTGTACGACAGAATGAAACATTGCCCCGTCTGAACCTTTATCACAAACCTTGCTATGCTTGAGCCCATTGTTGCAGCCACTGCATCAATCCTTCTCATTGAGGGTCTTCCTCCTTTTTTGCTGACCCTGTGCTTTACTAAGCATGATATACTTCTCCAGGGACTGGTCCTTTCTGAAAACAGGACCACAACAGGTGAGAGGAAGTCTAGTCATTCTTGCCTCTAAGGAGTGTTCTGGCTGTACTTGTTTCAAGGAAGATGTGTTCATTCTTCTGGCTTGTTGTTGTTGTTGTTGTTTGCCATCGAGTCAGCCCCGACTCATAGCGACCCCTCCTTGGGTTTCCGAGGCAGTATCACTACGGAAGTA
>NW_006921594.1:28298599-28316569 GCF_000298275.1 Orycteropus afer afer
GAGGAGTGGCTGGTGGGTTTGAACCGCCAGCCTTCTGGTTAGCAGTCAAGTGCCTTAGCCACTATGCTACCAGAGCTCCTGACAGTCCATGATATTCTCAGTATTCTTTGACAACTTTACAATCCAAGTGCTTCATTTCTTCTTCAGTCTTGCTTATTCATTGTCAAATTTTCATCCCAGAGACATACTTAAATGTTTTATATTTTTAAATAAATTGTAAAAGGGTTTGTTCTGTATGTTTCCGAGGTGGTATCCCTATGGAAGTACAATGCCCAGTCTTCCTTCCAAGGAGTAGCATTTGCCAGCTGTTTGGTTAGCAGGCAAATGCCTTAGGCACTACGCTACCAGCCAGCCATAGCTACAATTATTTTTGTGCTCCAGCCAGATTGAACTAATATACTCTTTTAGCCTGGGCTCTCTAGAGGAGCAAAACTAGTGAAATGTATACATAGAGGGAGAGAGAGAGAGAAGAAAGCGGAAGAGAGTGTGTGTGAGAGAAACAGTGAGAGAGAGGAGAGATTTATTTCTGGAAAATGGCTTACACAATTGTGGAAGCTAGAAAGCCCAAATGAAATTTGGAATCACAGAAGGGTTGAAAACAAGGGGAAAGAGACAATCTTTAGTAGTCAAAGAGGAACGAACTACTGAATAAAATGAAAAGTGTAGTGAATTGCCTGAATAATTTGAGACACTAACCAATTTGATTTTGAACATTCTGATCACTGAGGGAGGAGAAGGAGATTTGTTGTGATTTGCCATGCTTTCATAGAATTTGCCCATGGAAGTAGTCATCAGGAAATCCAAGGACATATCGTATTGGGCATATCTGCTGCCAAAGACTTCTTTAAAGTGTTTAAGAGCAAAGATACCACTTTCAAGACTAAGGTGCACCTGAGCCAAGCCATTGTCTTTTCAATTGCCTCGTATGCATGTGAGAGATAAACAGTGACTAAAGAAAACCATAGAAGAATCCATGCATTTGAATTGTATTGACAAAGAATATTGAATGTACTGTGGACTGCTAGAAGTACAAAAAAATTTGTCTTGGAGGAAGTACAGACAGAATGCTCCTTAGAAATCAGAATAGCCAGACTTCTTCTCTCATACTTCGGTCATTACTGTCAGAAGTGAACGGATATTATGTTAGGTAAACTAGAGGGTCAGCGAGAGATGGGAAGGCCCTCAATGGGATGGATTGACACAGTGGCTGTGACGATGGGCTCAAACATGGCAACAATTCTGAGGATGGTGCAGGACTAGGTAGTGTTTTGTTCTGTTGTACATAGGGTCACCAAGAGTCAAAACCAACTGAATTGCACCTAACAGCACCAACAAGAAAGTCCCAAATACATGGATCAGACAACGGGCCGATGACCTCCATTGTCTCACTTGTTTGCAGGGACTGGTGTAGGTCAGGTGACAGACTGAAGGCTTCTGCTGGCTCATCAGTTGTGAAGGCTGGCAAATTCAAAGTCTGTAAGCCAGGCAACAGACAGGAGGCCCTTACTAGTTTACACACCAGGAGCCAGGTCAGATGTCCAAAAGATTGAAGGATCAGAAAGAGAGCAAGCTTTGCCAGAACATTCATTTATATCATAGATGTAGGGCATACCCCTGAGGAAACTCCTCTTCTAACCAATCGGCTGCTCACATCAGATCATAAAATGAGAGATGATACATAGTATCTTCCAAACCACTGAGAATTATAGCCTAGTCAAATTGACTCATAACATTAATCATAACATGAACTTTGAAACTTCTTGAAACAATTTAAGAGAAGTAGCAATATTAACACAGATTTTTGCTTTGTTCATTTCTTTTAATATTGGAAATGACTGAGTCTTTAACATGGTGAAGCTATCTCACAATTGACATGTCTCAAATGGAATTCTTTAGTCCTCATTCTAATCTCATACTTGTTACCTCAAGCTCTCTCATTTCAGTAAATGGCATCACTCAGCTGTTCAAGTGAAAATTCTTGATCATCTTTTGATTTTTCTGTTAAATTTCCTGCATATTTGTTCAACCAGTGAATTTTTATTTTAGGATATATTTTTAAAAATTGTATCAAATCAATTTACTTCTCTCTGTTTCTGCTGCCACTATCATCATGGTACAATCACTATTATTGCTAGCCTGGATTACTGCAGTATCTAACAATCCTGTAGTTTCTACTGTTGCTTTGACTACCAGTTCTCCTGCTGAAATCAAGATGATCTTTTCAAAGTATAAATCCAGTTATCTTACTCTTCTTCAATATTTTAAAAATTAGACAAAAGTTCAAACACTTGATTATGGCTTGTGAGGTTACAGTGTCCTTTGATGTTTAATTCAAATATATTTATTTTCTTCCTGCCTCATAGTGTTGGTTCTTGCTGTTCTGTCTGAATAGAACACTCTCTTTCAGATTGTTCAAATACCTGACACCTTTTCTCCTTTCAGTCTTTTAAATGTCTCCTCTCCAGAAAGTTTTCCTAATCATCAAAAGCAGATTCTTCCCTAGCAGTTTTCCATCATATCAACCTCTCATATCAACCTGTTTGTTTCCCCTACTTGGTTGTGAACTCAAGTACAAGGATTATATTTTTCTTACTTAACTGGGTCCTCATTAATCAAACCTATTAAATACCCTTAAATATTTTTCAATCAATAAATTAGTTGAAAATATGAGAGCACTTATGATATCAGATCACTAAGAAAGTCACAAGTTCCAAAATACAAGTAGACAGAATTGTCTTACCAAGCAGAAACAATGAAGAAGTAAGGCTTGTGGAGGTAGATCAATGTTTTATTGGGGATAAATTCAATGGAAAGAAAGAACACTTACCTACTATATTTTATATATAAAATGTGAATTATAATATCTATTTAAAATGAGAAATAGGGTGGTAGAATACAAAATATTAAATAAGGATCAGTTGTTTTGTGGAATGGGAATTTAAAAAGTCAACTAGAATAGATGGAAGGCTTGCCAAGCATCATTGAGGGTCTGAATAGGGTTATATACTGTAAATATGTTTTGTAGTCTTTCCTTATAAGTTTATGATAAAACAGTAGATGAGACAAGTATATTTTATTGATCCATGATTGGAGCTATGCAGAGAAGTTTCAAAAAGAAATAAAGGGACAGAAAATTGAGGACATCAGCAAAAGAGGGAAGTGTGCTGGCTTTTGGTGTGGATAAGGGAGCCAGGAGGAATTAAATTGTGAAAGAATGAAATTGTCAGGGATGGCTCAGGGACAATGAGGAGTACATAAGGAATAAAGAAATAGTGCACGAAAGACAGAAAAATGGGATTTTAAGATATAAGAGTTTTAAGGAGTGGTTGAAAAGGTCATTCTGTTGTGAGTAGGACATTGAAACTGAATCATTGTGAGAACTGAATATATTCGGTTTTGTGCTACAGAAAATTTACTGCTGATGATTTATCTGTAAGTTCTACCTGTTAGCACATATAAAAAAGAAAATTATTAAACTTTTGAAACCTGGCAAGTAGTAATTATTGGTAGTTTCCCAAAGGAAGTATATGGAACACCAGCTTTGTTGTTTTATTTTTATTACTTGCCCACTCATATTTTCCATCCAGATGGAAGTGGATGGAAACAGGAATATGGGAGGACAAGAAGGGAGTAAAGGGAGAGGTGAGCAGTGTTGGAGGGAGCATAGATGAACCAGCTCGATGTCCAGCAGCAGGCCCAGGTTCTGTTCCTAAAGAATTGAAGTGGGACTCCATAAAGCTGAGAGAAAGGATACAAGATTGTGTTTTCATATATGCGGATCAGAGTCTACAATAATGTGATTTTATAATGAAATGTGTCTTTCCAGGTCTGGAATGGAGTTCTAAAATAAAAAAATTTGTTCAACCCTGCTTCATGATCATTTGGAATATTTCTAAAATACTCGACCACCAGCCATCTGTCCTTTTGCTGGCTTTTAGATCAGTAGACCAGAATTTAATAAATCCTTCAAGACTAAAGTATGCTGGGTTAATCTATGGCAATGCAGTGTGTCACCATAGAATATAAGTTTACTAACATATTATAGGCCTCTTCTGAGGTTAAGAAAAACTGGATTCCTTCAAGTCATCATCCAGACGAAGATTTATGTTTGGTGCTGCGGAACTTATATGACTGCAGTTTTCTTCCCTATAATTATGAACATTAAAGGCTTAGTTTTATCATGCTTTTATATTTCCCAATTTTGAAAATCTCATATGATGATGGGATAGCTAATTTAATTTTTTTATCTTTTATTACATGCTTGAAAAAATAAAACTTCCGTAGTAACTTATTTAAAAATAGAGCATCTTATTTCAAAGACTAGAAATAAATAATAAAAGTCAGTGACCTTGTTTTCAAAGTATGCCACAATGATACATTTTGATACCGTTAATGGTGCCACATGTTAACATCTAATCGTTTTAGCCAGAAATTTATTTTCCTTCCAGAGTTGGATTAGACACAGTCTATATATGTTGGGCATTTTAATGATGTTACTCGTCAAAAACAAAATTGGTAATAAATTAACTATAAAGTAATAAGGGTATTTGATTTTGTAGCATCATGCTATGACTTTTTTCTGCAGTACAGAAGAGGTGGAGATCATAGTTCTCTACATATCATTCAATATGCATCTAATATAAAGTAAAAATTGAATTTACAGTACTTTCTTTTATTATTTTTAGATTTTAAGGATATTCTTGACAATAGTGTCTTTGGAGTACTCTGAGTAATATATTCTTTTTCCAAAGGTACATGTGAAAAATATCCCTTATTCTCTATTCATCAGAAATCATAACATGAAGGGTTTAATCAAACTCCTAGTAGTTCAACACTCATTGCACAAGTGGATTTTCATTTTTAACTATCTGATGTGTGGATTGAAAAGTGAAAAATATAAGGAAAAAAAAAAAGAAAGAAAGAAATATATGACTTTTCCAGACCTGAGACTCTTTCCCAAAGGAAGGTTCAGCAGTGTGAAGATTCCCTCCCAATTCTTGCTGTGCTTATTCTGTGGTAGCCGTTTATAAGCTCTTTTCCTTTTTTGTTTTGTTTTTTTTCTTTTGAGATGTATGTACATACAAAAGAAACATTTATAATGTTTAAATAAAGATAACAAAATACTCAAGCTGTTCTCATCAAGGAGCTTAAGAAATAAAATAGTAACATAATTTATTTAAAGCCCCATGTTCTCCTTCCCAAATGCATCTCCAACTCTCAAATTCTGCACTAAGCTTTGTGTTCAATTTAATTTTTTAATATGAAATTATTATTTCACAGAAGGTATGAAACATAGATGTTATATAGCTTATAAACAAATACATATACATGTAAAATGATAGTGACATGCTTATCCAGTGCTATTCAAATACCTTAGATAATAACCCTGTTGTTATCCCTTCCGACCCCTAAACTCACCCTGATCTTTATGTTAACTATTCCCTTTATTATCCATAACGTTGTGCCACCTCTATATTCTTTAATAATACAGTGGAATTGTATTGCCTAAGGTATTTGACTGCTAACCAGAAGGCTGGTGGTTCAAACCCACCAGACACCCTACGAAGGAAGATTGGGCAATCTGCTTCTGTAGAGATACTGCCTCGGAAACCCAAGGAGGGGTCACTCTGAGTCGGATCCAACTTGACGGCAGTGAGTTCGGTTTCTTTAGTTTGTATTGTGTAAGTACACAGCAAGCACACTGTGGCTGAATAAGGAAATAGCAATATTGACATCACCACTATTAGATCAAAGGTCTCAAAAGAGAATGAGCAAGACAGTTTCTGGGTCAGTGTTTGGCTTCATGTTCTTTGAGACTTTTCTCCCCCCCAGCATATATCTTTGTTTTTAAAGTAGAAGTTTATTTCTTGATCTTTCAAAATTAACAGTTCTGTCTTGAAGCTTCAGCAATCTAAAATTCACATTCTTGAAAATAAATGACATTCCAATTAGAAAGACTTTCTCACTTCATTTTTTCCCCCTCAAAGTTTGCTATGATTCCTCCTGACTAATAATGGGAAAATTCAATGATGAATCCAATGTATACATGCCCCTGAGAAACAGATCACAGAACGACATAGACAATCACACACACTGTACAGGAATTGAGTCCCTTTGTTAAGGAACTCTCTCACGAGGTGCTATTTAGAAAATTACAAAATCATTATATTTCTACATTCTTATTTCTGCCTTTTAAAATTATCATTGCAGTATCCCCTTCTGCATTTTCTCATTCTTTAAATTCAGCCAATATAATAATACCCTCAATTTCAAAAGAAAATAATGAAAGTATTTAGATACAGTTTCAAAATAATAATTTTAAATATCCAGCATGAAGTATTCAAAAACACTTTCTTTTAAGCAAAAATAGCTATACTGAATTCTGTGCCTTTTTTGTATTATATTTGATCAATTCATGACTCGGTTGTATTATTTCTTCCTCTGTTTAAAGGAGGCCAGGAGCTCCTAAAAGTAAGAAAATGTCAACCCAACCTTCTCTCATCATCGCACAGCAAATGATTTAGGAAGATTTTTGGATTACTGTTTTGTGACTTAATTATTTCTTTAAGACTGTCCTTGGTATTCATATGAACATCAACTTCATGTAGATAAAAATATTATGAAATATATATATTACAGCTCCCCGTAATGTAATGCGATTTTTTTTTTTCAAATATGTAACTTAAATTTTTTAGTGAATTTCAGCTAATAAAGTGTGTCAATGCATATGAATATATGTTGGGCTATGTGTATATATATAGAAAAAAATACATGTGTGTGAATGTGTTATAAACAATATGTGTACTATTTATATAAACACAAAACAATACATACATGCATGATATTTATATTTACTAGTATTAATTATTTACAAATTCAGATATAAGCTCAGGTTAAGCAAATTAACTTAATTTCATTTATCTAATATTTGTTTAAAAGAGGACTTGAACTCTGTTCCTCTGATTTTAAGTCTAGAATTTTCCAAAAAAACTCCCTTGATACATGTATAGGGGTTATGATCTGTAACTAAATATTTGATAAAATGTTAGTGTATATTCAGTTATATTCTTTAATGAATTCTTGCACTATTAAACATGAAGTAGTGTTACATATCTGTGCTAATTTTTTATTTATCCATTGTATGGAAAATTTTTGGTGTGTGATTGGATTTAGGCACCTTTTCTCATAAATCCAAATCCCCTCACTGGTCTTTGAACTTGAAATTGAGAGGATGACTCTAGTTTAGATTCTGATCACTTCAGACTGGAACTACTCTGACATTACAACCCTGTAGTTAATTTGCTCAATTTATAAAATAAATCAGTCCTTTATGAAGAGCGTCACTTCACAGTAAAATCCAAAATGTGATGCTAATTTTTGCTTCTAATGGGAGATGCATCTTTCTAATGTATGCATCAAACAGAAAATCCCACAATAACCAGGAAAACATACTTTGTTGTTGTTATGAACACATACTGCAGTTTAATATTCTGTAAGTGGTCTCAGAGGGCCTTTTCATCCTGCCTTGGGAAAACTACCCTAGGTTGGCCATTCTACCATTGGAAACTTTCTGTCATGGAATATTCTTGGCTAGCAGTCATTCACAAAATAATGCCAAAAAAAAAAAAAAAAGTGTATATGATTGATTAATCTCATTGTCATTCTGTGTTGGGAGTCCTTGAGTGGCACAAATGGTTAAGTGCTGAACCAAGAGGTTTGTGGTTCAAATTCATCCACAAGTGCTTTGAAAGATAAGTCTGAATTTCTGCTTTGGAAAGATCATATATCCTTTCTATTCTGCATGCATAGGTTTACCAAGAGGCAGAACTGACTCAATGGCAGCAATAACAATTCTACACTGACCAGAACTAGAGAAAATGGGTAATCCACACAGAAAAACTGCTCTACAAATTAATAACAAGCTCTAGTGGTGTAGTGCCTAAGGCAGTTCAAACCCACCAGCCACTCTTTGCAAGGAAGACTGGGCAATCTACTTCTGTAGAGACACTGCCTCAAAAACCCAAGGAGGGGTTGCCATGAGTCAAATTGACTCAATGGCAGTGAATTTTTGTTTGTCTGTTTAATGTATAAATTAAACTAATGTATAAACTAATGTATAAATTAAAGATTACAGTGTACAGTATGGATTATGCCTCACCATAAAGAAAATGGAAATCCTCACAACTGGACCAATAAAAAGCATCACAACAAATGGAGAAAAGATGGAAGCTATCAAAGATTTCATATTACTTGGATCCACAATGAACACCAATGGAAGCACCAGTCAAGAAATCAGATGATGTACTGCACTGGGCAGATCTGCTTCAAAAGACTTCTTTAAAGTGCTGGAGAGCAAAGATGTCTCTTTGAAGACTAAGGTACACCTAACCCAAGCTATGGTATTTTCAATAGCTTCATATGCCTGTGAAAGCTGGACAATGATTATAGAAGACTGAGGAAGAGTTGATTCTTTTGAGTTGTGGTGTTGGTGCAGAATATTGAAAGTACCAGGGACTGCCAGAAGAATGAACAAATCTGTCCTGTAAGAAGTGCAGCCAGAATGCTCCTTCCTTGGAAGCCAGAATGGCCAGACTTCATCTCACCTACTTTAGTTATGTTCTCAGAAAGGACCATTTCCTGGAGAAGAATACCATGCTTGGTAAAGTGGAGAGTCCATGAAAAAGGGGGAGGCCCTCAACGAGATGGACTGACATAGGGGCTGCAACCATGGGCCCAGGTATAGCAAGAATTATGAGGCTGGCGGGGGACTGGGTAATGTTTTTAGTTCTGTTGTACACAGGGTCACTATGAGTTAGAGCTGACTCAATGGCACTTAAAACAATAACAGTGTATAATGAACTGATTACTTGGAATTTGTCTACACATGTAAAATCTAGAATTATTTAAATGTCCCCTCATTTTCACTAAACCTAAAAATAGCACAAATACTTTTCATATATAGTCTGGTCTGAATTTTGCATAAATTTGCCTTAGTCCTCATTATACTGATCTCATGATAACAAGTTAGCTTGGAAGGACCATCAGGAAAGCATTGATGATTATATAAGGAACTCCTTTCCTCATCTAGTTCACTTATAACTGCTGTAGATTGCTTCCTGAAAACTGTCAACTTCTCCTTCAAGCAGCTATGTCTCTTTTCTAAGTAAAGGTTTTCTTCAGCACCAGAAAATCTTGACAATTAATACCTACAGGGACAACCTTAGGCCAGTGGAGTGGTGATGTCTACAAATAAATGTCCCAGTCTTCTCCCCCATCTCTGCAATGCTCTGTCCTAGTGTGATGATGCTAAGGCATATATCCATATGGTTTTTTACAGTCTCCTGTAGAATTGTACTCCAGCTGTCCACAGTAATACTTTATTCACTAACATACTCTTTATCATCTTCCCTCTCTTACAGGTCTTTCTTTCCCCTTTCTACTGCAATGCTTCCCAGGAACAATCTCCTCCCAATATATTACCTTCACCCAAGCGCCCATCCTGGTGCCTGATTCAGGGGAAAGCAAACCAAGACATCATCATTGTTGTGGTTTTCATTACCATCATCATAAGTAATGCTAGTTTAAAAAAAAAAATAGTTGCTCTCTATCGATTCTGACCCATGGAGACCCATATGTGTCAGAGTTAAACTTCGCTCTATGAAGTTTTTCAATGGCTGGAATTTTTTTGGAAGGCCTTTCTTCTCAGGCACCTTAATTTAGCAACTTTTGGTTAGCAGCTGAGCACTTAACTTTTACACCACCCAGGGTCAGCGTTAATACTCATTTAGTACTTGCTTTATACCAATCAAAATTCTAAATTAACCCCAAAACCAAACTCATTGCTGTCAAGTTGATTCCATCTCATAGCAACACTGTAGGACAGCGTAGAACTGCCCATAGGGTTTCCACAGCTGTACATCTATACGGAAATACAATGCCACATTTTTCTCCTGTGGAGCGGCTATTTGGTTTGAACTACCAACCTTTTGGTTAGAAGATGATTCTAAATACTTGATATTTACTATACATTGAGCCTTCTTTAAAATATTTTGGGATAGCTATTATCATAATTCTTAAAGACAAAGAAGCTACACAACAATTAAATATCTACCCTAAGTTGTGTAGCAGAATTTACACTGAACCAGTATGGTAAGCTAACTTAAGCTATATTTTCATTGGAAGTATATGCTTTTTAAAAGAGATATTAAACTAGGCACTTTTTTCCTAGGTGACACTACCCATTGCTGTAGAGTTGATTCCAACCTACAGCGACCCTGTAGGACAGAGTACAACTGCCCCATGGGTTTTCCAAGGCTGTAAATCTTTATGGAAGCAGATCACCACATATCTCTCTTGTGGAGCAGCTGGTGAGTTTGGCCTGTTGACCTTCAGGTTAGCAGCCAAGTGCTTAACCACTGAACCAACAAAGTTCCTTTTAAGTGACACTAAAGCACATATTTTCACCAACCTTCACAGCGAGACCTAATCTTGTCTTCAAATGAAGGAATTCAAACAAGTTTTTCTGCCACACATTCTGTAACACTTAAGTTCATGTGTGCACAAGCCCTATAATGCTTGGGGAGACAGGTGTTTTTGGAGCAGACCAGTCACATTCTATACACTGATCTGATAAACAGATCATTCAAGAGAGGAATCATGAGTTAAATGTACTCATAAGATTCTAGATTTCAAGAATTCATAATAAAACACCAAGTAGCTCTTGATAGGTCACATATGCTTCTCATTTGATTAATTTATTAAAATAGTTCACTTTTGAAAAAAATGTCATGGTAGAAATGGATTTTTTTCTATTCTTGGCAAAACTGTGACTTCCTCAACAGCTTCAAGGATGAAGTGCACAACTAATAAATTCATAGTTTATCAATGACTAAATATTCATGTATTTAGTAATACTAAAATTTTATATTTACAAGTATCATAATATAAATAAAATATGTATGTATGTGTGTGTACATGTACAGGTCAATAGTTTTGAATTTAAGAATCATTGTAAAATATTCACTCAAAATTGCTGTCTTTTTTTCTACCATCCTTCCCTTCAAAAATTGGTCTCCATTTCTTTTGAAAAACTACTGAAAACAAATACATTCTTTAAATGGTAAGACGAGAACCAGATTCATTGACAGGGTATAGATTCTGATATTACTCAAGGTGCAGAAAAAGTTTTGAAATTGAAGCAAAACTAAAGCAATAAAAATTTGCCATGGTTTGAGATATTAAGACATTGA
The DNA here is from genome assembly GCF_000298275.1 of Orycteropus afer afer. Lineage (NCBI taxonomy): Eukaryota > Metazoa > Chordata > Mammalia > Tubulidentata > Orycteropodidae > Orycteropus > Orycteropus afer. The sequence continues at coordinate 28,309,849 of NW_006921594.1, forward strand.
CATTCATATATAAGTTCAGTGGTTTATGTGATGCCAAAATAGATACTCACTGTTATGGAGATTCTTCAAATGATATATAAACGTTGGTTGAATTTTTGCTCTGTGAAAATTACAACTCTCCCAAGTGGGAAAATGTGCTAAAGTATCTATTTCCACATCTCTAAGTCTACACTCTTTTTCTTCAACTGCCAAATATTTAAGAATTTATATGAGTCATAAAGATAAAAGGTGACTTAAGGGTGCCAAAGAAATAGCTAATTTATACTGTATATACTGAATCTTCCTACAGATAGAATATTTTTAGTAGATAACACCTAAATTATTATCTCTGTGATGATCACACTTGATAGCAGGTGCTTAATACCTACTTAAAAGAAACCCTCCATCTAGATAAGGCAATATTTTTAAACTTTTATACATATTTCTTTTTATCCCTATGCATGTGATGTACCTTTATTTGGATGAACAATGGATATTTTCCATTAATCTTTTTTAAGTGCCACCTTTTGCTTTGAATTGAATGGTAAATATGACAAGATGTTGAATGTATTTATTTAAACATTATACTAGATCAGAAGACAGCTACCTGGCCAACCTACTAGAAGAGATCCATTCCAAAGAATGGTGATGCAAGAAAATGTGGAAATTATTGAACAATATCATTAATATCATATGCAAATAAAATTTTGCTGATGATTAAAAAAATGTAGCAATATATTGACAGGGAACTTCCAGAAATTCAAGTTAGATTCAGAAGAGGACATCGTGGAATGAGGGCTATCATGGCTGATGTCAGATGGATCTTGGCTGAAAGCAAAGAATACTAGAAAGATGTTTTTCTCTGTCTTTTTGGTTATGCAAAGGCCTTCAGCTGTGTGGCTCATAAAAAAAATCATTAATAACAAAGGCAAGCATTGTGCTCATGAGGAAACTGTACATAGACAAAAAAGCCTGTTGTTCAAACAGAACAAAGGGTTACTGGGTGGTTTAAAATCAAGGAATGTGTGTGTCAGGGTTGTATCCTTTTACCATACTTTGTCATCTGTATTCTGAGCAAATACTATCAGAAACTAGACTATGTGAGGAAGAAACGTGGCATGAGGATTGGAGGAAGACTCATTAACAATCTGTGATATGCAGATGACACAACCTTGCTTGCAGAAAGTGAAGATGACTAGAAGCACTTACTGATGAAGATTAAAGACTACAGTCTTCAGTATGGTTTACATCTAACATAAAGCAAACAAAACTCCTCACAACTGGACTGATAAGTAGCATCACAATAAAAGGAGAAAAGATTGAAGTTGTCAGGGATTTCATTTTACTTGGATCTACAATTAATGCCCATGGAAGCAGTAGTCAAGAAATCAGATATCATATTTCATTGGACAATTCCACTGCAAGAGAACTCTTTAAAGTGTTAAAGAGCAAAGACGTCATTTTGACGACTAAAGTGCACCTGACCCAATCCATAGTATTTTCAATAGCTTCATATGCATATGAAAGCTGGACAATGAATAAGGAAGACCATAGAATAGTTGATGCATTTGAATTGTGGTGTTGGCAAAGGATACTGAAAATACCATGGACTGTCAGAAAAACAAGCAATTTGTCTTGGAAGAGGTACAACTGGAATGTTCCTTAAAAGCAAAAATGGCCAGACATATTCACATACTTGGTCATGTTTTTAGAAGTGACCAGTCCCCACACAAGGATTCATGCTTGGAAAAGTAGAGGATTGGTGAAAAAGCAGCAGACCCTCAATGAGATGGATTGACACAGTTGCTACAATGAGCTCAAGCATAGCAGAGATTGTGAAGATGATGCACGACTGGGCAGTGTTTCATTCTGTTGTTGTACGTAGGGTTGTTATGAGTCAGAGTCAACAATAATCATTATCTTTAATTTACTGATTATTTATATTTTTATATTAACTTGATTACCATTTTGACATCTTGGATTTCTTCCTAACTTCATTAGAAGAACTTTTTTTTTTTTTCTGACATAGCAATATAGATCCAAAATTTGCCATGATGTAGAATATATATTTAAAAGAAGGCTGATCTTTCACACTAAGGCACAATATAGTCAAAGATTTATTATATGTAGAGCATCAAATTTCCCAACACAAAAATTAAATCTGGTGCTGAAGTTATAAGACAATCTAGTTCATATCTCATTGACAATAAGAAGGATTAAGTCTAAATCAATAGGAGTTAAGAAACTATTTTTAAAGCAAAGATAACTACCTTAGCAATAAGTGCCAATATTTGTATTTATTCTTTTTTTTTTTTTCTTTCTGACTGGATGAAAGTTTGAGTTGAGACTAATTATTGTTATAAAACTATGCTTATAAAGATTTAAAGATGTAAATTTTTATATGTGCATAACTTTGCTACTTTCCAAATAATAGCTATTAGCTTTGCATTTGGAACTTAAATATTTTAAGTTAAAATTTTAAAAGAGCAGAAAGCAAAAAGAGATTAGATAATCATACTCAACTTCAAAAGAGATTATTACTGAAATGTGCTTATTAAGCACAATGGAAAATTCCCTATATGTATATGTGTGCATGTGTCTGTGTGTATACATACATATATATCTATATATAGACAGATAGATACAGATATCTTTATCCAGCTATCTCTTTGGCATTATGCCCATCAGTCTATTGATTTGTAGCTATTAAAGTTGTAAAACTGGTTTACTGTCTTCTACCTCTCTGATTTAAGCCTTTGTGGAATTATGTGTAGTCAAGTAAAGAATAATATCAGAAAACGGCAAAATCAGAGCTGATTGTTCCTAACATTAAAAGTTGTACAATAAAAAAAGGTATAGAATGGCAAAGTCTTATAAATTCTGGCCTCTTTTTTTTCTTTTTAATTAATAGAGCACTGTTTATGTTAGGTTCAATTAGAGGAGTCCACTATAATGTAATCCAAATACTCCTCCATTAATACATAATACATAGTTGGTGGTTTTAAATTTAAAGGCAAAAATCTTTTAACTTTGAAAGCTCATTTGAAAAATGTTTGGAATATCTAAGGAGCACTTTTGCTTAAATTCATTACCCATGCTCTTCCTGCTGTCCCCTTGTTTATTTTCTATATAGGAAAAGATATACAATCCATACCTAATTAAAACAGGACAGTTGATCACCTTAGTTGTAAGTCTATTTGTCTCCTGCACTATATTTATTTTGGCTTATAAAGTAAATATTTTGTATCAAATATTGAGGACTTTATTTTAGGTAATGCTAAAAAAATAACACTTAAAATTGATGTCTCATTTAATATTTCTATTAATTTATTGTTTGTAAGCTGTTTGGTTTATAGATATAAACCTTAAAACAGATACGTGAATAATTTGTGCTAGATTTTTTTCATATCTTCATTTAAAAAAACAGTTTTATGCAATATTCACTATTTAATTTCTAAGGACACAATGATGACCTACAATCTTTCTCCTCAAGGAATAGAATGCAATATTTCTATGCAATGAAAAATTGTCTGAGGGGAAAAACTAATTTTTAAGCAAGTCATAATATAGTCTGAAAAATGCCTTAATGGAAATGACAACTATCTAAATTTAATACAATGAGGCTTAAATTTACTAAAATCCTATAAAATTATGTGGGGTGAGCCCTGTTAACAGACTATCAGAAAATGATTTATGTAAAATAATTTATGCAATTTCTACAAAAGAAATTATTTACATATTCAATACATTTTTTATTCAGGATACATCCATTACCTGCCAGTCTCCTCAATACTTCTTTGACACCAATATTATTTTTAAGCTGATTTCCAAATTTAAGAAGGACTTTGTTATATCGTCTTTCTTGTACACCACCAGGCAGGAACCATATAAAATTTTCTGGCAATATTTACATATATGATGCTTGAATTAACTTTCTGTATTTTCAGGGAACTTTAAAACATTTGTCTTTTAAGAACTCATCTGTTTCTATTGTTTATTTATCATGTGAATTCCCAATCCTTTATATTTTCAGAGTTTTTTGCATTGGAAATAAGTAGGTTTTACCAAATGAAGTGTTGAAAGATAGAAGAACTTGGCAGCATGCTGATTGCTACAAAATGACTCAAATTATTTTCAAATGTTTTGCATGAAGAAATATTTTCAATACAGTTTCAAACATTTTTCCTTTAAACTCTGCCCACCTACACTCTGTAGTGGAAGAGGTCTAATAAACATGAACATGAAATATAAAACATGAACCAAAAAGGCTGAATTGCAAGTACAGTGCAAGTAACAAGGCCTGAAAATTCATTGTTGCCTATGAATTCACTGCACAGATCATCACCAATGTTAATGTCTAGGTAACTAATCTCTCTGCACCTCTCTGGTGATTGAATATAATCAGTGAGCCCACAAGCTGCTAACAAACATTTAGCTCAGGCAAAATTTTCTATTGCCTGCACTTCAATTTTTCCTAATTTAAACACATACTTTAGTCCTGTGGACTAATTGTTTCCACATGTCTTTGATTTCTTCACTCTTCTTTGCTCTGGATGAGCAGAGACCAATAGTTGAATCTTAGACGGCTGCTCATAAGCTTTTAAGACCCTAGTCATTACTCAACAAAGTAGGATGCAGAACAATGTTTTTCTGTACTTTGTTATGCCAATTGGGCTTTCTATCTCCCACAACCATGGCCCTGAGCCCGTAGACCCATTGACTTACTCCCTTAAGGTACATAGTTGTGGCTAAGAAATTATCCTTTGTCTCCTGCTAGTTCTATACTGCATATGGACATTTTTGTAGCACATATAAATACAGATGTAGGAATATCATCGGCCAACCTATGTGTGGTCATGAGCATATTCCTATTCACCTACCTATGATCTTCTTGCCTGTCTACCTATGTATCTACTCATAGATTAGTGTTTGCTAGTACAGATAATGCAGTATTGTGCATGTAATAATATTTACCTTTATTGTCTGTACTTCTTGTGCACCTCTCTCCATGTCTTCATTTTCCTTAGTAATATTGTGCTGGTCATATGCTTTTATTATATTGCCTTTCTTTTCACCCAGTTCAACATTTGTCTTCCGACTAGTGAGCAACCCCCACCCCTCTTCCCTGGTAACTAACAAAGATACTTTCCTTCCCTGTATAAACCTTTCCTTGACTTTTCATAATAATTGACTCTTACAATATTTGTCCTTCTGTGATTGACTTATTTCACTCAGCATAATTTTCTCCAAGTTCCTCAACATTATGAGGTGATTTGCTCATTCTTAATTATTCTTTAAAGTTGCATAGTATTCCATTTTGTGCATGTGTCCTAGTTTGGTTATCCACTGTCCATCCTGTGTCAATAGGAATTTAGGTTGTTTCCATGTCTTTGCTATTATAAATAGTGCTGCGATGAACATGGGTGTGTATATATCTACTTGTATCCCAGATCTCACCTCTTTAGGATATATTCCTAGTAACTGGATTGTTGGATAAAATAATAGCTCTATTTCCAACTTTTTAAGGAAGCACCTTACTATTTTCCACAGTGGTTGTACCATTTTACAGTCCCACCAGCAGTGTATGAAAGTTCCAATCTATACCCTCACCAGCATTTGTTTTCTGTCTTCTTGAACTTTGCTACTATTGCTGGGTTGAGATGATATTTCATCACTGTTTGGATTTGCATCTCTCTAATGGCTAATGCCTGAAAGTATTTAGTAATGTATTTGTTGGCTGCCTAAATATCTGCTTTGGTGAAGTGTCTTGTGTGCTTTGCCCACTTTTGAATTGGACTGTTCATCTTTTTGATGTTGAGGTGTTGAAATTTCCTATAAATTTTAGAGGTAAGTTCCTTGTTGTATATATCATTGCCAAATATTTTTTTTCCCCAATCTGTAGGTTTTCCTTTTACTCTTTTGGAGAAGTCTTTTGATACACAGAAGGATTTAATTTTTAGAAGGCCCACTCATCTAGTTTCTGTTCTGCTGTGTGTGCATTTTGGGTTATGCTTAATAGTCTGTTTATGCCATAAGTTAGGGCCCCTATGTTTGACCCCACTTAATCTTTGACGAACTTCATAGTTTTGGGTTATAAATGTAGATCATTGGTCCACCTTGAGTTCATTTTGTGTACAATGTGAGGTATGGATCATGTTTCATTTTTCTGCAAATAGATATTCATTTTTGCCAGCACTATTTGTTAAAGAGACTATCTCTTTCCCATTCTGTAGAGATCCTTTTACTAAGTCTTAAACAGAAAAAAGACAAAACAAAGACCATCATCCAGGATGAGGGAAACCATCAGCATGTACACAATAGCAAACCAAAAATCAAACTCACTGCCATCCGGTAGGATCCGACTCATAGTGACCCTTCCTTGGGTTTCCGATGCAGTATCACTACAGAAGTAGATTGCCCAATCATCTTTCCAAGGAGTCGGGGGTCGGGGGGGTTTGAACTGCCAGCCTTCTGGTTAGTGGTCATATGTCTTAGGCACTATGCCACCCAAGCTCCTCAAATCACATTAAAAGGTTTAAAAATTTTCAAGATATGAATATATTTACTTTTCAAAAAATGAGAAAAATATTTTAAAAAACATGTACTTTAGTTTTTCATGTTGCAATCTTTATATTCACTTTTATGATAGTGTTTCAGGATAGTAGCATATTGTTGTTGTTGTTGTTAAGTGCCGTCGTGTCATTTCCGACTCATAGCAACCCCATGCACAGCAGAATGAAAC
>NW_006921594.1:28317479-28323291 GCF_000298275.1 Orycteropus afer afer
CTACTGCTGAGCCTCTGGTGTTTAAAACCCAGCGAGATGCACTTGGTGCACAGGTAACAGCCCAGCTTATAGACTGAGACAGACTAGGAAGAAGGAAGAAGCCGTCCACTTCTCAAAGAATTGGCCAGGGAAAACCTTATGAGTAGCGTATTAAAGTTAGTTAAAGATGAATGACGTATAAGTTGCATAGAGAGGAAAAGAAACTTCTAAAATGTCTAGCTTTCACCACACATATTAAAAAGAGGTAATGTTATTGTCTTCCTAGGTATATTTTAAGAAAATGAATTATTTGAAGTTTATAAAAGTATAAAATGAAAAATGATAACTACATATCAAAAAAGTAAATGTGCATGTTTTTAGACAGTTTGACTAAACTCATTAGAAAGTCTCTAGTGTTCCAGAAATACTATGAAGTCCATCTCTTTCAGGTGGGGAATCATAGTTTTAAAGCAATAAATCAAACTTGAACTTAAGTGTTAAATTCCTATCAATGAGTAGAGCAGTACTTATGTACTAAATCTTCCTCTTCTAAATAAAATTAAAATTTGAATTTAACAATAAAAATTAGACACATATGGATTTACAAACATCATTTTCATGCACATAAATCAGGGAACATAAAACCCATAAATATTATTTAGAAATCTTTTATAGCACAAACAAATATTAATAGGTAATGTAATACAAAGTAAGAAAATACAGGGATAAAAATATCCTTTACACAAATTTGATCACTTCATGAAAGAACCATGACAACTCATTGTTTGAAATTCACCTGACATAAATTAATGTGATGGCTCTCAAACAGGCTACATAATGCTCTAGGAAAAAAAGTCTAATGTAAACATTTAAATTAATTATTTTAACAATTATTAGCTCTTTCTCACTCTTTCAGTGCCACCAACTTAATTCTCTGTATGCTCTTCCCTCTTTCTATCTGCACCAAATTCACAGTGTATGCCAAAATTTCACCATGCCCTTTCAGTTTGGTTAACCCACATTTACTGAGTATTACTTATGTATGTCACTTTGTGAGAAGTAGGGAGCATAAGAAGGTCACTCCTGTTAGTTAGAGAGAGAAAATTATAGAAGTTAAGTTTGGTGTGGTCTTTGCCATAATAAAGATGCACAGAAACTGATGGGGAGATTTTTGGGGAGAATTAATGAGCTGAGAGTTAGCAGAGTAAGACAAGATTGGTAGAGTGTTTCTTCTAGAGGAACTATTCGTTAAGATACAAGGAGAGCTACTGCAGTATGACAAAACACAGCACAGTATTTGAGGCAAAAGTCACAGAGGATGATCTTAGGGGGGTAGGCGTGTCTTTTTGGCTTGAGTTCATCTTTTATGTGATAAAAATCCTATGGATGTTTTAAGCAGCCCAGTGGCTGAATTAAGTTTGCATTGTAAAATCTTTCACAATTTGGATAAGTGAGTGTGATTTATGTAAAACTCTAGGCAAAGAGACAAGTTATGTGGTTATTTAAAAAGTCAAGACATGACTTGAGAGTTTAATTTGTTTTTTGGATAAAAACATGTGAACAATGAGCCTTACTGGAGAAGTAATAGGATTCTGTGATTAATTAGGAGCTCTGATGGTGCAGTGGTTAAAGCATTCAGCTACAATTCAAAAGCTTGTTGGAATGAACCCACCAGCTGCTCTGCAGGAGAGAGGTGAAGCAGTCAGTCTGTTTCCATAAAAATTTATAGCCTTGGACACCTTATCGGGCAGTTCAACTCTGTCCTATAGGGTTGCTATGAGTTGGAATTGACTTGATGGCACTGGCTTTTGGAGTTTTAAGATTAATTAGAGGTGGGTGTGAGAAAAAGAAATTTGAAACAAAGTCTCAAGTTTTCAGATTGTGTTACTGGGTATGACATGAACTGAGATAGGAAATGTTGATGGGAAGAATAGTGAAGACATAGGAATATTTTCGTTTGAGTGGCTTATGAGTTGTCATGAGCTGGAATTGGCTTGACAAAAACTAACAATGGGATACTCAGTTAGTTACCCAGCAATAATAAGGCACATGATTCAGAAACTGTGAAAACAATAGGCATGTAAGTCAGAAACTATGTACTCTCATAATCATCCACATATGTGAGATAAAGGACTGGAAGATTCAGAGAGTCAGTTTAGAGGGTAAAAGAAGATTGGATAGAGAAAAGAGACCAGGACAGCACTATAGTTTAAAATGCAGAGACTGAGGAAGAAATCAGGATAGAATTATTTCCCTGATTCAAGAGTACTAAGTTTAAAAAAGGAGGGAGATGTCAACAGTGTTAAATGCACCTATGATGAGTACAAGATAAGAATTGAAGAGTGACTGTAAGATTTTGTGATCAAGATACTGTTGACAAATTCTGAGAAGCTGCAGAGGTTGGAAGGCAGTTCAAAGAGCAGAAGTCAGGCAAAAGTGAGCGGAGGTTATGTATGAGATGATGATGAAAAAAATAGTGGATAGATACTACTCTTCCAAAGAAAGCTTGGCTGAAATAGAATAGTGACAGTGAGAAGTAGCTCAAAGCAGAAAAAGAAATCCCCTAATATGTTTGTTTTCCCCTGCTCCTCTTTCTTTTAGCCCTTTGATACTCTTTGCTCTATTGATCATAACGATCTCCCAGTTTTCCAGTTGAAAGGGAAGTATTCTTAAAATCATCCTAAGGTCTTGAAAATGAAAAATCAGTTACTCATTTGTAATTTAAAGGATCTTAACTTAAAGAGTTAAAGGAACTCTTAAGAAACAAACAAACAAACAAAAATGCAGAACTACTTTTCATAACGCAGGTTTTGTTACATGGAAAACTTAGATGTTTTAAGAAGTGTTTCAAATGTTCCACTTTGCTAAGGTTTCTCTTATATTTCCATTACTCTTGTTAAAGTCTTCTTGATAGTTATCTTAGGACAGATACAAAATAAAACAATGGGAAATTGAATGTGAAATGGACGTGGAACACGTGGCAAACATTAACGCTTCTGAATACATTCACGACAACGGTATCTGGAAATCTGTGGGACTAAAGATATAGGAGAATATTTAGGGTATAATAATTCATCCCATTGCATCCTTTCCAGACATGCACTCTCTATATAAAATTCAATAGTTGGAGCAAATTTTTAAACCAACTTTAAAATAGAAATTCAGTTTTTCTTACCTCATTCATTCTGATACTGTGATTTCAGATACGAGTTCTTTTAATTCCCAAGGGAAGGAATCATATGAAGGTACAAAGTGGTCTGAGAAACTAGATTTTACTTTCATATTTATTGTATTCCATAAATATCTAAAAGTATGCCAGAATAAGAGCATTATGGAGCAAGTTTGGCAAAAATTGAAACATGAAATATATGAGCTTTGAATCAGCAATGCCACTTCACTTCCAATTTTCATATTTTTCACTGGAAAATACATGAAAAATATATATTACAAGGGTCTTCATTTTAGCATTGTTTGTACAAGTAGTATTTTTTTTTTAAAGAAACATAAAGGGTGAAGTTCATATAAACTATGGAACATTCAGACCATAGAGCATGGTAAGCTATAAAAGGAATGAACAAGATCTCTATATACTGCCTTAGAATGATCCCCATAATAAATTGTTTAAGTGAAAATATCTAGGTAGAGAAAAGTATGTATATTTTGTCATTATTCATTAAGGAAAAGGAGAGAGGAGGGCTGATAAGACTATATATAAATATTTGCATATATATGCACACTATAAATATACATATAACATTATTTGTTTATATTTTAAAGTGGAAGAATAAACTATATATTTTAAAGTATTTATCTATGAAAGGAGATGGAAGAAACCGGTGGATTTTACCTACATTTCTCTCAATATATCTTGTTTTATAGATATGATTTTAGAATTTTAGAATCATATACATTTTGAGAATAATTATAAAATAAAATTCAATTTAAGTTGACTCTTTAATAAAAGCAAAATGAAAAAAATAAATTCGTGTATCAAATTAGTTCACAGAGAGGACTATTTCATATGAGTATACAATCCAGTGATTTGACTTTACGTCCCCAGTAAGTTGTACATTAACAGGAAAAAGAAATAGACCAAGTGGAAAACAGAATATTTTCCTGTAATCAAATGTTTGGTATTGTTATTGGTACTTTGAGACTATTGAGTGTACATCGTGTGATAAAGCAAATGAGAGATTAGGCTGATGTGTCATTGAAAAAAGAAAATTTTGGTGTGGGAGAAAGAAGGTATAACGGTTAGTTGAATGCAGTTTAGTAAAACCTCAACATCCTGAATTTTCAGTGATCACATCAGAATGATTTGAAAATGAAACTTATATTAATAAAAGTAATATCTTAGCTCTGTCTACCGAAAAAGCTAAGAAACAATAATCAATGCAATAAAAATGAACATCTATGTCCAAGTAACCATTGTATCCATTTGCTATTTTTGTAACCACAAACATGGCACCTTAAGCACAAATTCCATGGGTTAAGAGTCTGGCACCTTTTACCTGAGTTCACTGCTTAGCTCTCAGCAGAGAAAAGCACAGAAAACTCTTTGATTTTAAAGCACTCATGGGATTAGGTTAAGCCCATCCTGACAATCTCCTCAAGATCAACTATGCCATGCAACATATTCGTATCATATTCACAGTCCTGGTAATTATGAAGAAGATGCACCAGGGGTATGGGAAATCTTGGAGGACATCTTAGAGTCCTGGTACCACTGATATTCAAGCTTATCTTCCACTAAAATACACCAGCCCACCTTAACCAAATTACTCATTCCACATCTATATTAATAATTGTCCTGGAGGAGTTTCAAATATCTTATTACATCAGAAGCAAAGAAGCTTTCAAAATCTACTAGGTTTCAGAATTCAGTGTCAACGTGAAGAATCTCCTATTGGCTAAGGATGAGACAAACTGGACATCAGTTAGAATAATTGCAATGCATTAAATCACACCAATTATATGTGAAAATCCACTAATTCATAATAATGCTTTTAAAAAGAATGACATATACATTGATTCATTTTGAAGAATGCCATGCAATCAACTCATTATTTTGAAAACTGGAAATTAAGTTAAAAGAATCAAGCATTTAGCTCTGGTAGCATAGTGCCTAAGGCACTTGACTGCTATCCAAACGGCTGGTGGTTCAAACCCACCAGCCACTGCTCTGAAGGAAGATGGGGCAATATACTTCCGTAGTAATACTGCCTTGGAAACCCAAGGAGGGGTTGCTATTTGGGTCTGACTCAATGGCATATAACAACAACAACAACATATTATCTTTAACTCTGAGGAAGAACAGTCTATGCCATATATTAGCTATAAAGATAATATTGCAATATCTCCATTCTTAATGAATGAATGGATCATTGCCATGATCATCAATGATCTCAAACAGCTTAAAAAGAGAGGCAACGAAACATATGCTCTTGATGGAAGTCCACACAGTCTTCCAAAAAGTATGCTTCCAATAAACCACTAATTTACAGAAAATACAAAGGAGAGAGAAACATGTTAAAGAGCACCAGAGGGGAGCAACATAACAAATTCAGACTGTGAAATTACAACAGCAAAAATGACCTGCTATTCTTCAAAAGATTGTTGTAAGAAATAATAACAATAGTAAAAGAGATAGAAAGAGCACATATAGATTAAAAAAGAAGAGACGTTATTGTTAATCAAATTCAATTTATGCACCTTAAAATGTCCCAATTCATACAAACTGAAAAAAAGAAATGAGACTTTCAGGAGCACTTGATGATATTTCATGATTTTAAAGAATTATTGGAATTTTATTTGGGGTGTGATAATTATACTG
>NW_006921594.1:28327361-28331561 GCF_000298275.1 Orycteropus afer afer
CGATGAAAGAGGGGGAGGCCTTCAGGGAGATGGATTGATACAGTGGCTGCGATGATGGGCTCGAGTATAGCATGGATTGTGGGGCTGGCGCAGGATCGGGCAGTGTTTCGTTCTGCTGTGCATGGGGTCACTATGAGTCGGAAACGACTCGACGGCACTTAACAACAACAACAACAATAGGTGTAGAATTGAAAGAAGTATTGAACTTTCTGATAGCAATTATAATCTATATAGCTCTCCTCTTCCAACAAGTCTCTATTTAAAGTAAATCCAATTTGCCCTTTTCTTTCTCCAGTGCTAATAAAGTCTGTTGTTAATCAATAACAAGAGCATTCATTGTTATTCATAGATATAGGAAGTTGCTGTGAATTTGTGATAAAGATTGTATTTCCATTCTGTAAACTAATTCCTGGTTTTAAGTCAATTCAGTGATATCTAAAATCACATCAAATTAGATAACCCAAACTAAAGTTACACAGGTCTCTTTCATCAAAGCTCATTAAGAAAACTCTGCAGTTGATACAATTAAGTTTGTTCCCGTATAAATAATCTTATTTTCATAATCTGATGATACCAGAATTCTTTCCTTGGCCAAATGTTGATGTAATCAGATTATATTTTTTATTTGTTTTTAGATCTGAATCTTTTTAACTTTATCAATCACAGCATATGATTCTAGCTTTTGAACTGTAAAAAACTATACCACAAATCACAAGACTAACTAGCAGGAATGCTTTAATAATTTATGAAAGCCAAAGGAGACTAAAGGACTTAATTTCAGTGGGTTATGGATTAACAGCAAATGATTACTCACTCATTTTCTTTGAATCCCTTTAGCCAATTTAGTTAAAAAACCTACTTTATTTTAAGAATCTAGCAGCCTTGGAATAAGTAACTAGTAGAAAACTCCTTGGTGCTCTAAATATATTCTTTCATTGTGCTTTTTCTATACTATTACAGAGGACCTTTACAGGTCAGTGGGTATTTCCCTTATTTTTTCTTCATAGAGGTCTATATGAAAAATATGGTAAGTTTTCTTGGCTTTTTCAAATAAACTGAATCTCACCTATAAACATCAGAGTAGTATTTCATGTGAATATACTTCATATGGGAGCTCTGGTGGTGTAGTGCCTAAGGTATTTGACTGCTAATTAGAAGGCTGGTGGTTCAAACCCACCAGCCACTCCTCAAAAGAAAGACTGGGCAATCTACTTCTGTAGAGATACAGCCTCTAAAACCCAAAGAGGGGTTGCTATGAGTTTGAATTGATGACAATGAGTTTGGTTTTTGGTTTTTTACCTCATACGACACTCTCATCACAGAATACCATTATGTTGTGCATGATATAACTCAATATGTGATCTTTCATTAATAGATTCCACTTTGTCCAAAGCCTACCAGTTACATATGCCAGGGCTTTGCATAATACTATTTTGTATATAAAGCCTATAGAGGTATCAACAATTTAAATATCTATAATGTATAGTAATAAATATTAGCTACAGTATTTATAATATGAAATAATTGAAAGAAAAATCTAAAGGGTCAACAACTGGATATTATGGCACAACTAAAATTAGAGATGGAAAGAAATTTGAAAAGCAAGCTATAAAACTGTATGTACCAAATGAGCCTATTTTGGGGAAAAAAGGCATATTTGATTAAACTAAATGTATGAAAAGATAAATTAAAAATTAATTATGAGCTATTTAAATAGCAAATTATGACCTATTTATTGAGTCTTTTTGTATTTCCTAGTTATGTTTCTAAAATGATGTGGTAGTACATTAGTAAAGTTTGAAAAGGTCAATGGAAGGGAATTTTTTGAAAGTGATTTTGTAGCTATAACACCTGCATGTGCCAATAAAATTTTAGCAAAATATATTGAAGGTCGTGTCTTCATAAACCTGGAGCCTGACAGGTGTGTTCTTTTTTTACACAAGGAAAGCATATGTTAATGCCTCCCATGCATATATTTCATCTTCTGCTTAGAACATCATATTCATTAAATATGAGCCTTGTCCCAGCCATTCAATATTGTCACTTTGACTACCTCATTCATTACAATGCAAAGATTTATAAGACAACCCTTTCTCAAATTGTTTCCAATGTTAAGAAAAATAATTTTTCAAAATGAAACTCTTATGCCTTTATTAACCATGGCTGGCTCAAATAAAGAAATTAAGGTAATTATACCAAACCAAATCAAACCCACTGCCATCGAGTTAATTCTGACTCATAGCGACCCCATTGGTTTTCCAAGTTGGTAAATCTTTATTCAAGTACACTGCCCTGTCTTCCTTCCATAGAGTGGCTGGGGGGTTTGAACCCCAGTCTTCTGGTTAGCAGTCAAATGCCTTAGGCACTGCACCACCAGAGCTCCTTAAGGTAATGATAGGAGTATAAAATATATTTTTCCCATTTAAATCTGCTATATAATTAGTTACTTGCATATAAATTTTCTCATGATATTTAACATTATTAATATGTAGCACATTTACATTAGAAAATGTATTTTAATACAAAAATATTTTAGACTAACTTTCAGAAAATATGAAGTGTGATTCTTATTCAATAATTTAATGATTTTCTAGGTAAGTGACCCTCAATGTTTTGAGAATCAAGTTCCTTTACCTAAAAAAATGAAGAATCTCATATATTTCTAAAATTATTTGCTAGAAGAGTATCAATTTTTCTTTGTCCATTGAGTTACTAAAATTTTTCATATTAGTTGTAATGTACTCTATATAATTGATCTCTTAGCTTTTAGAGTTATTCTCAGTTCAATAAAGTTAAATATTTTTATTCTTTCTTTAGCAACTAGATTATTTCACTATTTCAGTCATATACATAATCATTTCTATTTTTGCCTAATTTAGTATTACTAAAGGATTTTACATTTGGTATTGGTTCATATTTTCCCAATTCTTTTAGAATTACTTAATTTCTCCAGGGTTCAATAAAGTTATAATGTAGAATTGTTACAGAAAAGTAGGAATGCAGATAATTCATTACTTTCTCTAACTCAATATATGAGCACTGCCTTTGTCTAAAATTTGTCTCCAGTGCTATATTTCTTGTATCAGATTAGCTGAAAGGGCTCAAAATTTAAAGTGTAAAAATATATAGTATAATAACACAACACAACTAATGTTTAAGTATTAATTTTAATATCATGCATTTTCCATGAAAATTCATGTAATATAATTTAATTCTTATTAATATATTTCCATAAGTTTTATCCTGTAATACATAATTTCTTGATATTTAGCAATAGGGCAAAAGAGCTCCAGTGGTGCAGTGGTTAAGTATTAGACTGTTAGGTGAAAGGTGGGTGTGGAGAAAGATGCACAATCTGCTAATAATAAACTAAAGAGGTGAACATAATTTATTTTATGTGCCTTTTTATTAACTTTCAAAAAATTATGTAGGCTTACAAATGTGCGGGTCTTTTTGTTTCAAACAAAAATAGATCTATATTTTTTAAGATATTAAATTCTCAAGTTGACCTATCAAGTGTGTGTCTTAAGAATACCAAAATGGAGTTTACATGACTTCAAACATGACTCAGTCTTATTTTAAAACAAAGATGTCTTTCAAAGAAGCAGCAGAAGAAAAGCAAAGGGGAGTAAGTGTAGGCTATGCTAGTTCTCCCTTCAACCATGCAGTACATTTAATGCAAGTAGCAATGGTATTTTAAGAAAAAACATATATAGAAAAGAAAGAAGACAGCAGGAAATGAAGAAATTAAGACATTTCATAAAGGTATGCTAACCCATCAGAGAAAGGAGGACTTATTAGTATCAGACGATATGTATGTACATACTTTTCAAATTATAAATTGGGGAACAATAAAACATAAAACAGATATTAATTCTTTTGAAAGGAATGATTCCTAAAAGAAGAAATGTTAAAACATCTCTGAATAACACAAAAGTAAACTGTTGTATGCAAAGAATCAAAATTATATAGATGTCATTATCTCTAAGTTAATTTATAGACTTAAAAGAGACTCCTATAAAACACCAATAGGTATTTTTATGGAACTAGACATGTTGATTCTGATATTCACAAGGAAAATATATATAAGTAAAAACATCCAGGGTAAGTACAATAAAGAAATAAGATAGGACAAGTCTTATCAGAAGGAGCGCTGGTAGTATAGAGGTTAAAGCATTTGGCTAATAACCAGATGGTTGG
>NW_006921594.1:28333102-28346750 GCF_000298275.1 Orycteropus afer afer
AAACCACATGGCAGACCATTAATACAAGTCCATTGTAAGTCCCAAGGTTGGCAGAACATGGCAGGCTGCTGAACAACTACATGGCTACATGCAGGGTTCAAGCATGCCATAAGCTGGAGACCATTCCCAAAGCTGCTTCTTATATACGGGAAGCAGACCACATATCCAAAGCAGCTACTCAGCTGCTCCAAAAGATTCCACCATGTAGTTAATTACCAATCTCACCATGGGGAATAACTACATCCAGCTGCCCAGTCACTCAGCTAGGCCCAGCCAAGTTGACACACAGACTTAACCACCACACCATTCCACCACACCATTCTTCTCAATGTTTTCCATAATTTGTTATGATCCACACAATCTAATGCTTTTGCATAGTCAATGTTGTTGTTGTTAGGTATAATGGAATGTTGTTGTTAGGTGTAATGGAAACCCATTAGGAGTTACTATGAGTCTGTGTTGACTTGATGCCAGTGAGTTTGATTTTTAGAGTCTTAACAGATATTATACTATGTCATAAAGTGTCAAAAATTAATGGTATTGGTACATGGAAATACAAAGGGGAATTGAAAGGGACCTGAAATATACCTAAGTATATTTGGAAATTCAGTGTATGATAAAGACAGCCTTTCAAATCAGTAAGCTATATATATACCTTTTTTAAAAAAATAGTATTGGGTTAAATAAGTACAATTTGTAAAAATGATCAGGTTAGATTCATGTCTACATCATATACCTGGGTATATTACAATGGATTGAAGATCTAAATGCTTAAAAAGAAAAACATGTATATATAGCATAAATTCACTCTTTAGTTTGAAGTAGAGGATTGTTTAAATAAAACTCAACATGCAGGATGCCATTAAAATTGAATAAATTTGATCACATTAAAACCAAAAACATCTCTAGTGGAAAACATTGCCAACAAAGCCAAAGGATAAATGGCAACCTCTAAATAAATTAGTAAATAAAGGAAGGGTTACCATTCAGTGTTAAACCATGTAGTACCTGGGGAACTGGACATTTATATAGTACCAACATATCATTGCAAATGCTACTTTCAAGTTATGCAACCAAACCATAATTTAATGTTCAAGGCTTGGCAATAGTTATGGTGAGTCAAGCAGATATTATGAGCGTTTTAGTCTGATGCAATATGAAATCCACAGCTTCATCTAGAACACATTCTGAAGGAAAAAAAGTTAAGCTGATTTATCAAGACTTCAGATCTACATTCTTGTTTTCAGAATATTCAAGAAATAGAGAAAAAATTAATAAGATACCTTGAAGAAATAGACAGATGAATCAAGAGAACAGATCATTCTGCAGGAAAACCACACTAGTCTCTTTAACGAGTCTTTGAAATAAATACTAAGCCGTATGAAACAAAGAGGCTGTTTTAGATTTAAGAAGGACATAACAACTAAATGCAACATATGAGCCTGGACTGAAGCCTGGTTTAGTTAAACAAGCTATGAAGGACAGTTCTGGTAACATTAGAGAACTTGGAATATGGAACGGGTATTAATAAGATGAATACGTATTGATTTGGAATTATAACTGTTAATGAAAAATAGCAGTTTCCAAACAATAGTGTGTTCTCATTTTATGAATACATATGCATATATATATACTATACACATACATGTTGTTGTTGGGTGCCCTTGAGTCAATTCTGACATTGATAGAGTAGAATGCCTCATAGGGTTCTCTAGGCTGTAATCTTCACAGAAGCAGATTGCCAGGTCTTTCTCCCACAAAAGCACTGGGAGGGTTTGAACCACCAACCTTTTGGTTAGCAGCCAATGGTTTAACCATTGTGCTACCCAGGACTCCTTATATACACACATATGGAGGTCTGAGTATAGATTAATGTAGATATGGTGATGTTTTAAGAATGATACCTGTCTGGTCATAACGTGGAGGTTTTTTTCCCTTACTTTTGCTTATTTTTTTTCTTTCTACAATGAATATCCACCCCTTTTATAATGATAAAAGTCTGCTTCTAATTTTTACAAAATTTTCATTCATAAATGTTAAAAACAATGCTGTCTTCCTTGGACATCCACCTCAAGAGATATATAGATATCTTTAATATTTGATTCTACAAATTCTCCTATTTTACAAGAAATACTTGAGTATGTGTTTATAAGTTCTCTAAACCTAAAGAGAAGCAACTACAAAAGTAGAATCAAATCACTGTGAATATTTTGTGGAAGAATCTGCTTTCCATCTGCATAATGACACTAATTTCCTTCCAAAGATATGCATTTAGGATGGCAGGCATGCTATAAAATAAAATGAAGAAAACAAACAAAAACAAAAACAGTGCAAAACAAAGATATTTTCATGAAATGAAAATATCCAGTCTAGTAAGCGAATAGAGTTGCTCAAGTTTTTTGAGTCTTTTCTCCTTATTGATTCTCCTCCTTCCTCCTGTAATATCTCTTAGACTTCAGTTTTGAGGGTCAGGAAATGATTATTTTACACACATTTGAGGAACTTTGTTCTGCTTTCTTCATACTTTGTTCTAATTTTGTGACCAGATTTATCTTCTTACAGGACTCAGGTCATATAGTTTGCCCTCATAAATATTTAAATAGGCATTATTAATATTGTTCACATAGATTTAATAACAAGCCTTCAAAAAACTAGAGCTGCTGCCACCTATAAAACCTAATTGACACCTTTTGATGGATATTGTTTTGAGGGGAGTTGTAAAGAACAAAGCAGCAGCCTGACAGCTGCAATAAAGTGAACATAACTCCATTGAGAGAAGGCTAGTGATTGCCACTGGAGCGACAGTTTCCAGGTGGTTTCATTTATCTCTCTGATACCTTTCAAATAACTCCATAGCAAAATGCCTCAAGCAAAACATACAGGTTTCCAGGTGTGGTCTTATTAAAAGAATACTGTAAAAGTGTGCAGATTTTTTTCAGGAAATTATTCCAAAAATTCATATTTGTAGGTAAGTAGTTTAATCATTTCCCTTTTAGAAGTTTACTTCCGACAACTTCAACTAATCTTGTGTGGTCTCCACCATCCACTATCTGTCAAACATTCAGGATCAAAAGGAAATTCTCTTTAATCATGGTTTCTGCTCTAAACCAAGACTAGCCAGATTACAGGGACTCAGTTTTAAACTTCAATCCTAATGGAAATAAAGTTTATGGAATAGAATTATCAGGATTATTTCCACTTGTTAAAGATAATCTCTGTTCACACAGAAATCTCCCTGTGAAAACATTCCTGGTGCATAATGACTGCTTCCTTGTCTCAGTGGTGGCTGAGAATAAAAATGAAATGACAAAATAAATAAATATGCATACTTTCCCTCCTTCATTAACATAAAAGGATTCACAGTCAATTGCCTGATAATTGTCCACAGATCTTAAAATAATAGATATATGAGGCCACTCCCTGGACTACCCCAAATTTTTTCTCCCCTTCTCCCTATGGATGGATCTACTCTAGTTAGTGAGGGTTTTGCAGCTGTAGCTGCTCCAAGATGAAGAACCCTAGAAGGAGAAGGTGGATGGAGAAGGATTGTTTCTGTTTTGAGTTAATAGAACTCGCAGAGGACCATTTTCCCCACCTCTATCTATATCAATGCCGTTTATTTGATACAGAAATAATTTGAACTGATCTACACAGACAGGAAAAAAGGAAAGGAAAATAAACTATGACCAGGCAATTAAAATAATCTGTTCTAGTTTACTCACTTAAAAATGTGAAAAGCAAAACCATGTAACAAGAGCATCACGGTCACTCTTCTCTCCCTTATCTCTCACTTTATTTGCCATCTGTGCTATGTGTTGTGTCTCCTTTCTTCCCCTCTCAATTCATTACCTTATCTTCTCTTTTCCGGTTCTCTGACCCTGTGAACGGGTGGTCTGTTTCATGTTTCTAGACACAATATTCCTACTCAAATTTGATGGGCGACATAAGGTTTGTGTATTCAAATACCATTTTATGTACCGTTCCACACTTCTCATCCTTAGGGTCATTAGTCACAGTATGTGTTCCATGCTGTGCCCAGAATGTCTCAGCTGATAATGACATATTCAAAGAGCATTTTGAGTCTCTACTTTACTAACAAAGCATCCATATCCCACACAATTTGTCCCTTGTGATTCTACTGTTTCCAAGGCTTATGTCCTAACACACAGACAACAGATATCTCTTTTAAATTCTTAAAAGTGTGTTTGGTCACTGAGTTTTTCTGGACCAAGAAATAGAAAGCTTCCCCCTTCCTTTTATTTTTTAAAACTTATATTTACAAAGAGAAATTTAAAACAGGATAGAATTTTCAGATAGAATATTTCAAACTGACTCAGTTTAGACCGTGCATGTCATCTACAGAATGACATGTTGTAGTTAGGTTCCATCAAGTTGATTCTGACTCACAACTCTCACATACAACAGAATGAAACACTGCCCGGTACTGCACTATTCTCAGAATTATTGCTATGTTTGAGCCCATTGCTGCAGCCACTGTGTCAACCCATCTCGTTGAAATCTTCCTCCATTTACTACCCTCTACTTTGCCAGGAGGAGCTCTGGTAGCACAGTGCCTAAGGCACTTGACTGCTTACCAGAAGACTGGAGGTTCAAACCAGGCACTCCTTGGAAGGAAGGTTGGGCAATCTACTTCCGCAGTGATACTGCCCTGGAAACCCAAGGAGGGGTCGTTATGAGTCAGGTCCGACTCGACGGCAAATAACAGCAACAACAACTTTGCCAGGCATGATGTCCTTCTTTAGGAATTGGTCACTCCAATTCCTAAATATGACCAAAATATGTGAGATGAAGTCTCACCATCCTGGCTTCTAAGGAGCATTCAGGCTATATTTCTTCCAAGACAGATTTGTGTGTTCTTCTGGTAGTCAAGAATTTCATTTTCCTTGGATCAACAATCAACACCTATTGAAGCAGCAGTCAAGAAATCAAACAACATATTTCATTTGGGAAATCTGCTGCAAAAGACCTCTTTAAAATGTTAAAAAGCAAAAATATCACTCTAAAGTCTATGGTGTGCCTGACCCAAGCTATGGTATTTTCACAGAATGACATTATTTGAAGATTATTTGAAGAAAGAAGGAATTTATCATAATCAAATATCAGGAATGAATGTATATCCTTATAATGATACAAATGATTACTATCCATAATAAAAAAAAAAAAAAAAAAAGCACCACAGCCATCAAGTCAATTATGACTCATAGCAACCCCAACTGGATTTCTGAGACAGTAAATCTTTACGGAAGTAGATTGCC
Source organism: Orycteropus afer afer (assembly GCF_000298275.1). Taxonomy (NCBI): domain Eukaryota; kingdom Metazoa; phylum Chordata; class Mammalia; order Tubulidentata; family Orycteropodidae; genus Orycteropus; species Orycteropus afer. The sequence continues at coordinate 28,338,379 of NW_006921594.1, forward strand.
TAGTCTTGCTTCCATGGAGTGGCTTGTGACTTTGAACCACCAACCTTCTGGTTAGCAGTCAGATACTTTAGGCACTGTGCTACCAGAGATGCTTTAAGACTACATCACATAAAAACATATTCAACATTATCTCACCTGTGATATTTACAACATATGTTTAAGATTGCCATAGATCTTTAGGGTCATTACAAAAATCCTAAGAAAATAAATGTTGGTATGATGAAATCTGAAGAAGAGAATATGAAAATCATACAATAGTAGAATTAATTTAATAAATTCTGTCATAATTTTGAATTTTATCTTACCAGAAATGTTCTGTAGTCAATTTGGCCTCCTACCACCTCTTTTTCATGGCAATAGACATTGTGGTAATTACTCTCCAAAATGGTCTCCCAGTGAACCAGGCCTAATGATATTCACACTGTTACATAGCTCTCAATGAATCTTCTGTGGCCATATATAAGCAAACTATTGTGGCATATAAACACTGCATGACTTTGCTGCAAGCTTATAAGAAGCCATGAAACCTTCATCTTATACTCTTTGAAAGCTGATTTATCACAATAACTAAAAACGAAACAAACTAAAAACACCAAGCTGTTATGTCAAGATTGAATTGTGTAGTATAGTGCCTAAGGCATTTGACTACCAACCAGAAGGCTGGTGGTTCAAACCCACCAGCTGCTCCTCAGAAGGAAGATGGGGCAATCTACTTCCATACAGATACCGCTTCAGAAACCCAAGGAGGTTTGCTATGAGTTATCGATTTGATGGCGGTGAGTTTGGTTTTGGTGGTATGGAGCCAAAGACATTTGACCACAAACCAAAGATTGGTGGTTCAAACCCACCAGCTGCTCTGCGGAAGGAAGATGGGGCAATCTAGTTCTATAAGATTTACCATTTCAGATACCCAAAGGGATTGTTATGAGTAGGAATCAACTTGATGGCAGTGAGTTTGGTTTTAGTTTTGTTTTGGTGGTGCAATGGTTAAAGTGCTCAGCCAGTAAATGAAAGGTCAGCCGTTTCAACCCACCAGCCACTCCACAGGAAAATGATGTGGCAGTATGCTTCCATAAAGATTTCAACCTCAGAAACCCTATGGCACAGTTTCACTCTATCCTATAAGGTCACTATGATTCAAAATTGATTCTATGGCAGTGGGTTTGGATTCGTTTACTTAATGTCTTAGAAATCAGCTATCCCTACTCTGGCCTGCCTGAATTCCCAAACCACAAAATTTTGATCAGAATTAAATGGCTGTCATCACATGCCATGAAATTGAGGAGTAGTTTATTATGTAGCAATAAATAACTTTAGCAGAATTTATTCCTAGATTTGAAGTAGCTGCATGAAAGATATGTATCATATATGGTATCTACTTTAGAGCAGGCAGTGGGCTGAAGCTAGAAGGCTATTCTATAAGCAATTTTGAAACCTGAGTTCAGAATTTTAGGTTGTAAATTATCTTGAAACAGTTATAAAATTTACCTAAAGAACTAAAGAAATTAATAGGTAAAGGAAAGACTGCTAGTAGCTATATTAGTTAAATTAAAGTCTATTTAGAACCTATGTTAACGGAACTAAAAGTCACGTTAGATGGCTTCATGTGAAATTTTAAATACACAATATGTAGAATTTTTTTTTTGAGTTGTTTATATAGCAAATTGATATGTCAAATAGATCCAATCTTGGAGGACACTATATACTAAACACAGACAAAACTACTCCTGCTGTGTACTATAAGATTTTTTTTTTCCAGTCTTACCCTCTAAGATGCCTTTTTCAATTTTTCAACTCACCTTTATACTACAGATACTCATAAATAACTTTGATGATATATAAAACTTAAAGTGTATTTGATATTTCAATTTGCAAGCTAAAACTATTGATTTTACTAGAAGAACTTTATTACTTGTCATTTTAACTATTCTTTTAAGCATTTACTGATTATATGTTGAACATTACCATGAAAATCTTCTAAATATTTCTTGAAGTTGGTAAATATGGTACATTATATAAAATAGAAAAAAAAAAAAAGTTTATCTTTAACACAAATCAAAACTGATCTCTGCCAAAATAGTTTTCCTGGGATCTAAGACTACAGTAGGCAGAATAATAGTGAGTGGTCCATATGTATATTTGTTATAAAATACTCAACTCAATGTGTACATACTTTTGTCCAAATGAACTGTTTTCTAATCACTTTTATTAGTTTACCATCCATACCAGTAGAAAGCATCAACTGGACATCCCTAAGATGTCACAGAAATTTAGAGTTGGAAGAGGATTTGAAAATACTGTTATCTCAGCACATACTTAGTGAGAGCTTGTCAGTTGCATTATATCTGCATCCTCTGATTCATGAGTATCATGCAAGTCCTAGACCTGTTCCTCAGCATGTTGTCTTTGTCTTATTCAGAAATTTCAAGCTAAGCCTATTCATCCATGGTAAGCAGTATACATCATTTACCTTTCTCATTTTAAAACCAAGCAATTGAAAAAATTGATGAAATGTGCATGTTTTCTTGTAGTGCCTCAAATTAGGGAGGTGAATTGGAAGGTCTTTTAAAGACATAATAATGTTATATTACTATAATTCTAATCTGAAAGCTTGAACTATAGTATGTATAATGGACTGAGAAAAATAATAACTGATATTTCATATATCTTCTCTCATATTTATTTTATTTTCCCCTGTTGTTATGTCTATATCCATCCCTCATTCTCAACTGATCTTTTTTTGCTGTCTAACTTAACCTGTCACTCATTCTTTATCTCCTTTTCCTGAGCTTTAAGTGCATCACACACATGATGAAACAACTCATCTAGTCTAAATAGATGGACTACCAGAGATTTTTCTTATCATTAAAGGATTGAAACGTGACTAGGTATAAACTGCATTTTCCTTTCTCCCATTTATTTCATAACATAACTTAAAAGACAAAGGAAACAAAAGAGGAATGTTCAAATATCATCCGTTCTCCTAAGGAACTGTTTTTAATCATTGCATTACCATAAGGCTTTTGGGGCAATTATCTGTGAATACTTTCTGGTAATTAAATTTAGTGCAACAGGAGGGGAAAAAAAAAACAATTGTGTTCAAAGTATGGATAATTTCAGAAAATCAGTTCAGTTTCATGAATTGAAGATACTTTTGAAGGTTTTTGAGTTTACGCATTAACCTTCGTTAAGAAAAAATCCCACTTGAATATAAAATTAATCACAAGAAATTAAATTGTCAGTATTAGCACACTATTAAGGAATGGTATTAAAGAATATGATATTGTATTTAAAAAAGTACTTATATATTTGAGAGACTGAGAAAATAACTCATGAATGTGTACCAAATTAAAAGCCAAAATTGCTTCTTCCTAATTGATTATGTCAAATGTGGCCCCAGAAACATCAACTGTCCAAAAATATCAGTGTGATCATTTTCAAAATATCCTACATAAAGAACTAATGGTTTAGAATGACCAAATATTTACATCACATCTAATTTTACTGCATGTCAATAGATAAAACCAGTGTACAATATAAATTTCAGTCTAACAAGGTTATATAAAAATTAAGACAACAATGGTTCAATTGACCATATTTAGCTTATCATTTCTCAGATTAGCTAAATGATTTCACATATTTAGCAGTATTATGTTCTTAACATTCCTGTAGACAGTCATGTTGTTTAGTTAATCTCACCATATTTCCTTGTGATACTTTATCATGCATCATATTCTTGATCATTGCCATGCCTCATCTACACATTCTTTACAATTTGTCAACACTGATCAGAATAGGCCTGAGCATCTTAGGAATGACAGTCCTCAGCTTCATCAGCAGATCATCACCTATCTCTCAAGGACTCATAGAACTAGAATAAACATGGCATCACGATGCTGAACTGATTTCTATCTTCATATACAATTAGCTTGACAATTTCAAGCTAATCATTTAATTCAAGCTAATTATTTATTTCAAGCTAATTAATTAATGCTCCTTAGTTGGGAGGATGATGAGACTTCATCTCATGTACTTAGGACATGTTATCAGGAGACACCGGTCCCTGGAGAAAGGCATCATGCTTGGTAGAGAGTGGGAGAAAAAGAGGAAGACCCTCAACTATATGGACTGACCCAGTGGGTGCAACAATGGGCTCAAACATGGTAACAATTGTGAGGATGGTGCAGGAGAGGGCAGTGTTTCATTCTGCTGTGCATAGGGTCACTATGAGTTGGAACTGACTCAACAGTAAACATGGTTTCAAAATCTGGCTTTGATCATTAGCGTTTTTCAATGTATATAGCATTTAAACTGTGTTATAAAAATTAACTATAGTCATATTCTTTCTTTTATTTTTTATACTTGTCAATTTGCTTCTGTTGATAATCTAAAAGAAAAGAAAATCACTTCCTTGGTAGAAAAGTAGTACTAGTAGAGATAAGTAAAATTCTGAAAGACACACAATAGTTAAGATTAACTACACCAGTAAAAAAGAGCAAACTCTTGATTATTAATCTAATTAGCCACTAAATTTTGAACACACAAACTTTTCTAATATTCTTTTATAAAACAAATGAGACATTTCTACTCTGATATAACAGTGATATTTATTTTAAAATGAAACTATCTTAATTCTCACTCTAGGGTATTACTTTGTTGAAATGACAAACTGTCAAAGTTTTGAAATGTCTCATCCATAAAGAGAAATTACAGAATATATCACAAAATATCAGCAAAGCTTCGCTATAATTCAAATTCTTGCAAAAGGCAGATTCTCACTGTCAGGTCTTGTGGATTTTTCGCATACTCTTTCTTCTCAGAATCTTTTCCACCAGTCACCACTCACCCTCATACGTTAAACTTTATTGATTCTCCAAAGTCAGATCAAATGTCACCTTCTCTATGAAGCATTCTGCAATTCTAATCAGAATGAACTACTCCTGATTCTGTGATTTGATAGCACTTTGCTATAGTAACTTAGGAATAATTTGTTCTCCTCTATTACAGTATAAATTGTGTTATTACAAGAACTGTATTATATATTTTATAGTCTAATAGCAGCTAGTGCAAATATTTAGTTTTCAAACTATCTTGTTATTATCAGAATGATAGTATCAAGCAGAGTTAACATGACTTTAAATAGCAAGTCTAAGAATAAAGGTTAAAAGTTCATCTCCAGGGAAGTAGATTTGGTGACCAGGTGTCTCACATCTCTTCTATATCAATTACTATGTTGGGATAAGAATTTGAGATTTTAAAATGTGGTTATTTAATTTTTTTTTCCCCTTATCATCATCTCTGTTTGCCGTTGTTGTTGTTATGTGCCATCGAGTCGAACTTGACTCATAGCAACCCCTCCTCCTTGGGTATCCAAGGCAGTATCACTACGGAAGTAGATTGCCCCATCTTCCTTCTGAGGAGTGGCTGGTGGGTTTGAACTGCCAGCTTTGTGGTTAGCAGTCAAGAATTTGAGATGTTAATATGCAGTCATTTCTAAATTTTTTGTTTTTACTCGTTAACCATTTCCCTTTAGACCACAACATATGGCATTATCATTTCCCCTAAGACAGGTATTGGAGGTAAATAGATATTTAGGAAAATGTATTTTGGAGCCAAAAACAAAAACAAAAAAATAAAGAAAACTATTGACTTCTAGTTTTTAAATCATTGCCTAGTGATCAAACTTAAAAGATTGGAAAAATTACATGAGCTTGCAAAAATAGTCCTGTCCCTCAAACTCTACCTCGGCTTTTAATTTCCCAACCTTGTAAACTTTTGTTGAGTTGAAGAGAGCAGAGGATTTGCAGATATGAAGGAAGGGGATCATTTGTAAGCATGGATTGGGGGCTCTCTTCTCTTAGGTGAGGACATGTTTTTAATTTTGAGAAATAAAATGTGGAGAGAATATGTGCTTCCCATTTGACATATCAAAAGGGGTTGGACTTGTTGATGTGTACCATATCTAAGGTCAGAGGGAAGGCAGAAGAGGATTTAGTCAGGAGAACTGAGTGATGTGCACTGAATTTTCTGGGTACATACAGTAGCATAAACTTATAGCAAGTTCAATTCACAGTTCTCTTCTAATTGCCTCTCTCAGTTGACCTACAAAAAGGAACTATCCCCTCTATTACATAATGTGGCAAAGGATAAGGAGAATTCTAGAAAATCATCCATCCCACCTATTTAACATCTTAGTGTTCATAACCACAAGCTGAGAGATTTAAGATTGGCATAATGAAGATTGCATGGAGAATTACTTTAGGATATGGGGTAGTTATAGTGCTTAAGCAGTCACACTTAAACTCCTGTTACATTGCTCCTTCCTGGGGAATAAAGCTAACCCAGCTATTCTGAATAAGAATAGATTTAAAAATACATAATATTAAAACATGTTTCCCACATAAAGGATATTTTACTCTTTAAACGCAAACAGAATATAGTTTCAGGAGTTTGAACATCCCTTTCTGGCTATGATAAAGGATGATAACATGATACTGTTGTATTCTGACTCACAGCAACCCTATGTACGAAAGAGTTCAATTGGTCTATAGGGTTTTTGGTTTTTTACTGTAACTATTATGGAGCATATCACCAGCTGTTTCTCCTCCAGAAGTGCTGCACAGGTTCAAGTCCCTCACTTTCAGTCAGCAGTCCAGCTCTTAACCATTTGCACCACCAGCATTCTCGATACTATATATAGAAAATCCTCAGAAATCCACAAAGAAATCTATCAGTGCTAATAAAGTCATAGACATTGCAGGGCACAAGATCAACACATAGGCATCTATTGTGATTTTATATAATAGCAACAAACAATCTGAAAAAGAAAACAAGAAAAACATTCCTCTTGAAATAGTGTCTGAAAGAATAAAATACCAGGAATAAAGTTAACCAACAACAAACAAACACAACACGCTTTATATTATACACACACACACACACACACACACACACAATGTATGTATGTAATCCACGGCTAATGCACTGCTGTGGAGTCAGATCTGACTCACAACAAACCCTCCTTGGGTTTCCAAAGGGGTATCACTACGGAAGTAATTGCCCAACCTTCCTTCTGAGGAGTGGCTGGTGGGTTTGAACCACCAGTCTTCTGGTTAAATGCCTTAGGCACTATACCACCAGAGCTCCCAAAGTTAACCAGGGAGGTGAAATTTAACCAGGGAGGTGAAAGATTATAAAAACCAAAAATTATAAATTGTGAAAATTGTAAGCAACTGGTATTCTTACAAGCTATGAGACTCTGAGATGATTCACTTAGAAAAATCTTGGCCAATGTCTAGTGAAGTTGAACATGCACATACACTGTAACCCGGAAGTTTTACTCCTGGGTTTACACTACGGAAATGGATACTTTGGTTACTGAAGGCAAAAATCAAACTATCCATAGTAGGACAACTTTTAATAATAATAATTATAATAATAAAAAGTGGGTAAATAAATGTATTAAAAATTGTGGCATATTCATACAATAAAATACTAACCAGCAATAAGAATAAATCAACTAAAGCTAAACACTCACTGCTAAACACAGTAAAAAGAATGATAGAGAAGATAAGCACAAAAGAATACATCCTCTATTACTCCATTTACATATGTTTAACAGCAAACAAAATAACCATGATATTAGCAGTCAAGATAGTGATTACCTTCAGGAGAAACACAGTGACTGGGAGAGCACAGGAGGGTGTTTTGAGATGCAAATATCATTCTATTTCAAGTACTAGATGAAAGTTGCATGGTGCGATCACTTCATGAATATCCATTGAGGTGCTCACCTAAAGTTTGTACATTCTTCCATATATATGCTGCATCACAACACAAATTTTACTTTAAAAGTAGATACTTTGTTAATAAATATATACAGTAATAATATTTTCCAGTTTAGGTAAATATAGGCCAGCAGATAAACTTGCTAGCTAGTGCTCTATTAAAAATAATGCCCAGTCACAGGTGCAAAGCAGATACAGTTCCTGAAGGGTGATGACAGCCTTGTGGTCATAACATATTTTTTATCATCTTTGCATCTGTTTTATATTATTATTATTGCTGTTTAATATATCTATTACTAATATCATTGCGTGTGCAGCTTGGTATCCTTATTTGGTAGTCTACATAGAAAAATAGTTGTAATATATTGTATATTATAAATTTTTAATAAAACCTTTTGGAAAGAAAAAAATCATTTTAAGTCTCTCAAATTGTTATGACATTTTTTGGAACAAGACTCAGTTACATAAATTAAAATTAGCTCTAATAAGTCATTCACCTTTCTTAAACACACCATAAACACACATATGAGGGTTCTAATCTGTGTTGCAATTAGTTAAATGCCAATAATATTAATATGGTTGTAA
>NW_006921594.1:28346850-28355934 GCF_000298275.1 Orycteropus afer afer
TATATATATATATATATATATATAATAAAAAGGTTTCCAAGTTACACAAGTGAATTAAACAATCTTTGAAGTTATCTTTAGCAAGGCACCAGATATGAACAACAGAATGTGCAGTAAGACCATTAATTTGACTTTGAATTGGAATCACAAATCTTTAGCCAAAGTCTTCCTGGTCTTCCAAAAAGTAGATACAGTTGTTCTTTTAGGCAAAAATTATACTCCCATAAAACAAAATCATATCTTTATATCTGGTATAAGGTAGTTTTTAAGCAGATTCTTTCTTTTTAAAGAATATTTTAGTGTGCTTGTGGTGAAAGTTTAACAAAGCAAATTATGTTCCCACTTAACCATTTCTATACATATTTTTCAGTGACTTTGTTTGCATTTTTTACAATGTGTCAATAGTCTCACTATTTCCAGTCTGATTGTTCCATTACCATTAATCTAACTTCCCTGCCTCTCCTTGCCTTCTCATCTTTGCTTTAGGGTAGATGTTGACCATTTGGTCTCACATAGATGATTTTTTAAAATAGCTCGGTACTCACTGGTGATATTGTTTGTTTTATGACCCAATCTGTTATTTAGCTGAAAGTTACCACAAGTGATTTCAGTTCCAAGTTTATAGGCTATCTCAGCCCAATACTCTCTGGGGTTCCTGTAGTCTCTATTAACAGAGAAGTCTGGCTTTTTTAAGAATTTGAGATGTTTTTACATTTTTCTCCCTTTCTATCCAAGACCATCTATTGTGTTGCTGGTAAGAATAGTCAGTAGTGATAACTGGGTACCATCTAGTTCTTCTGGTCTCAAGATAGATGAAGAAGTGGTTCATGTGGGCTGTTTTTTTTTTATTGAGTCTTTGGTTTCCTTTTTCTCTTTTACTCCAGACAAATAGACACCAATAATTATATCTTAGATGGCCATTACAATCTTCTTTTTAAAATAAGAATCAAAATGATAATTTAAGTGCTTCTGATAAATAAAGGCCTTTTATTTCTCCAGATAATTCTCCAGTTCAACAGACAGAATGGCCAAAAAAAATACTTTTTTAAAAAATCAATAGTCATGCCTTTCACAAGGTGGTAATAGAACGGATTATAGCTACAGTGATTTCTAATATTTAATTCTCAAACACACAAAGAATAAACAGGAATTGTTTGATTAAGTGAAGAGACTTATCTCAATCACAGTGTTGACATCAGATTTAGATGTGCTGTATGAAAGAGTTTGATCAAATCATTGTATAAAGTCGTAAAGTATTTAAAGGGATATTCCCTTTACTCTTTACTAACAGAACTATATATTCACCTTAGTTTCTACAAAAATATGTTTATTCAAACTATATATTATGAAAGTGTTTAATAAATATGAACTTCAAAATATGTAATAAGATGCACAATTATGTAAACTTCAATTTCACTTAACATTATTCTCCTAGAAAAAAGACATCACAGAAGAGAGAGAGTATCATAAGTAACATTTTAGCTTGTTCAATGATGGTCAAATAAAAAAATTAACCCCCCAATTATTTTACTATAATTGGTCTATCTTAAAATTATCATTAATTTAAATTTATCATGGATGAGCTGCATGATTACTGATATTGATAAAGCAAATACAAGTATTTTCTTAATTTTTTTTTTCAATAATTTAGTGGTATGTTTTTAAGAAGTTCAGGGGCTATGAATATATATCTTTATCTTGGAGGACAATAATGTAATTCTATATGTCCTTTTTACATGCTGTTGTTGTTGCTATCTGTTCTTCTCTGATGCATGGCAACCTTAAAAGAACTGAATATTGCAAGGTCCTATGTCATCTTCATGATCATTGGTGTTTGAGTCCATTGCACTGGCTATTGTGACAGTCAGTCTCATTGAGGGGTCTCTCTCATTTCTGCTGACCTTCAGCTTTACCAACTATAATTTCTAGTGACTTGTCCTTCTTGATATTGTGTCCAAAGTAAGTGGGCCAAAATCTCACCATTCGTGTTTCTAAACAGCATTCTGGTTCTGTTTATTCTAAGACTGATTTGTTCATTCTTCCACAATATATACAATATTCTTCACCAACACTACTATTTCAATGCTTTGTATATTAAATATGTTTTGTATATAAAATATGTTTATTACATTTTAACTGAGGAAAGGTTAGCACAATTTTATAGGGGTTATTTCTCAATTTATATATTCAACCATGATATGATAAAGTTCTACTCTTTAAGTCTGCCATAATACTGCAAATTTGATTCTTAAGTGGATAGCAACCTGGATGTAGGCTTTCTCATCCATGAGAAATTACCAAAATATCAAAGGATCTGTTACAAAGTTATTTTTCCTCCTACTTTTCATCTTTTGCTATAAATATCAACAATATGGATGTATTGGATCTAAGGAGAATTGCAGTATTTTTCTCAACACATGTCAATGATAGATAGGGAATAATAAGTGTGTTTAGAAATGTTTGGAAAGGGCAGACAGGGACTGGCTGGAAGTGATTTAATGATTTATAAGATTAAAGTGATCTGAAGAGTTTAATAATATGAATTAGGGAGTGGAATTCAATAATGATATGCTTGATCTTACTCAGATGTTCTGTCTTGCATTTCTTGACATTAAACAATCTTCAGCTTTTCCTTTGTGAAATTATAAATGTTTGGTTACCTAAATGATTTTTTCAAATTCCCTAGACTCTCCACTGTCCAATTACTTTAGAACAGAGTGTCATGAATATCTTAATGGCATAATTGGCACAGAAACTCTTCTACAATAGCACTGAATCTTCAAACACCATCATCAGTACAACAAACCTAGCGAGGCAATTAAAGTAAATACTTTTCAAGGATGTTTGAAATGAAATAACTTTGTACTGTTCTTAATATAAACTGAGCTATTTATGACATTCTAATGAGTAGAAAGATTATGCATTGCATATAGTAAAGCAAGCTACTATCAGGAACTAAAATCTGCTTGCTGAAGTCTGATAATTTCAGCAAACCTTTAGAGAAAACAGTATATTTCTTCTTTACACAAACTAGCACACTCACTTTCCCACACCCCCCACACATGCATTCATGCATCTATACAACACTAATCAAAAGCAAACATTATCTGCTACGACAAAGACTCCAATGGAGACTGTTCATTTCAACTACCTATCCTTAGTGCCTTGGGTTGTCACTCACATGGACAGTGCTCTTATTGTCTTGGCTAGAAACCACATTTTTAAGTTTTACAAAAGACCTGGTTATCTTCAACTTGTCAGCTCCCTTATACTGTGAGAAATGCTTAGCACCTGGACTCCCGATAAAGCTGGACACAGTATCAAGCAGAGCTGTGATGACTGTAACAGATTGAGGCTTCAAAAGTGTTTTATTGTGGCAAATCATATCCAAAAGTAAGGTTTTCTATGTGTTCTGAGAAATTAATTGTCTATGCATTTCAATTTCCTTATTCATACACACACACACACACACACACATATACTTTTTACATGCTGTTGTTGCTGATCATTGGTGTTTGAGTCCATTGCACTGGCTATTGTGACAGTCAATCTCACTGAGGGTTTCTCTCATTTCCGCTGACCTTCTGCTTTACCAACTATACTATCCTTTTCTAGTGACTTGTCCTTCTTGATGTTGTGTCTAAAGTAAGTGAGCCAAAATCTATGTGTGTGTGTGTGTGTGTGTGTGTGTATTTGACAGTTACAGATTACCTCCTCACTTTTTAAATCACCTATAGTTATGCAGTGCAGTGAATTACTTGGTATGGCTTTTCTATCCACAGTCTTTGTAACTCCCACTGGATTATTGGGTGGAACCACACAAATAAGGTATGTATGACTCTGATCTTGGGATTGGTTTGTTTTGTCACTGTGGCTTTAAATGAGCCTTCCTAGGCACTTGACTGCTAACCAGAAGGCTGGTGGTTTAAACCCACCAGCCATTCCTGGGAAGATGTTTGGGCAATCTACTTCTGTAGTGATACCTCCTCAGAAACCCAAGGAGGGGTGGCTAGGAGTTAGGTCTGACTCAATGGCACGTAACAACAACAACAGAGGTAGAAAGGGAATCTCACTACCATCAAGAGAGAAGAGCTGGAGGTCAAGTAGAGTGTGTCCTTGGACCCAAGATCCCTGCGCTGGACCTCCTTGGCAGAGATTCGTGGCAGAGAGAGACACCCAGCAGAGAGAGAGAGTAGCAGTGGAACCAGTAGCATGAGACAGAGCAGAAGGTTTACCTGGCCCACAGAGCACAAAAGCTGAGTGGCCCTGGGGAGGAAGTTTGCTGACAGAGTGAAGTGAACCTAGGTGTAACTATCAGCAGAGCTAAAAGACCTTTGAAACGCTTGCCCAAGCAGGGCAGAGGCCAGGACAAGAGGCAAAGAGCCACAGAGGTATGTCTGAGGGCACAGCAGAGGGGAGACTGTCCTGATTGAAGGATTGTATCCTGAGCATATTCCTGAACCTGAATTGTAGCCTGTTAGTTCTCTAATAAACCCCATAATTTTTAGTATTGTCTGTGAGTTCTATTGACCAATGCAATAAATTATGGAACCCAGCACAGAAGTAGTGAGTGCCGTGGGAAGGATGGTTGGTGCCAGAATTAGTAAAAGGCTGGAGGGTGGCAGCATGTCTGGCCTCATAGGAATAAGCCTTGGGCTGCTGATGGTGATTCTATTTCTCCTTTGTGAGGTTAGAAGAGGTCAGAAGATGCCGACCCCATGCCCTTTTTGCAAGTTGTAAATTAAATAGGAAACATCCTTCAAATTGTCTTGAAAACTGATGCTTTTCAGGTTTAAAAGTAACTAATCATTTTATCTTCTGCTGTTTCTCTTCTTGTTATTCCTTTTTATCTTCTTCATAAAATAAGTCACAAATTCAAAGAGCAAGTTCTTTTTCCTTTTTGTTTTGTTTTGATTTTATGACAAGCATGTTCATCTTCCTGAGACACTCAGAAAATAATGCATCTAAGATTTCACATTAACTTTTTAAAATGTACTACTTATTCAGGTTCTCAAAGATGAATCTCTTTGAACTGAAGATCCAGAATCCTTTGAAAAAGATTGGTAAGTTCAGTTTAATATAATTTAAACACTTACTAAATTCATATGCCTATACATAAAAAATACACCTACTTAAACACATATGACAGGATAAGGAAAAATTTATTTGCAGCTGTTCATGAACAAAAAGGTGATCCCTTTCCTGTATAAATATCCCTATATGTAAATAAAAAGAAGGCCAAAAGAGAAATAGAAAATTATTATGAACGAAAAGTTCACAGAAAAACAAATGTAAATAATCCCTAAAAAAAGACTGTAATAATCAAAATTACAAGTAATCCCACTTACAATCCAGCAATCTTATTTATACTACAGTGATAGTTGCATACAAGTATGAAATGTAAATGTACATAGTTATCTATTTAAGAACATTTTTCCATATCAAGAGATTTAGAAACCCAATCTAAAAAAAAATAAAAAAAAATAACTGCAAAGGAAAAAAATGTTATTGGCTAAGTAGAGAGACTAAACAAACACTTATTTCTAAGGGAATTGAGATTTTATTGTATGCTAGGCTTCTAGTATCAGTAACCAGTATTATATAGATTTTGACCTCTGAATAAATATACAAGAATATCAAATTATCTGATTTCCAAATTAATTTGGATTTGCTAGTGCAATGGACTGACTCAAATGTTCATGTATGCTTTGTTTGAAATAAAAAGCTAATAGACTTCCTTTATAAACCCTTTTAAAAAGGAGTTTAATTTAATAATTATTATACAGACTTAAAGACAAAGTTTCCAACAAAATGAATTAATTGTCCTTCACTTGATGTTTTCTTACAAACTAATTTGTATCTCAATAGCTTTTTCCATCTAGGACTTCTATAGCTTCTTTTTCTTACAATAAATAGATTCCAGTGATAATTGTTTTTTCACCTACTTATGTCAAAAATAGTCTCACAATAGCTATAAGAGTCAAAGAATTTTGTATAATAGTCCATAAGAGAAAGGGTGTTTTTATTTTAGCCTGGAGAAAATTGATTTGAATGAAATCTAGTTTTTATCAAATTGAATTCAACTAAATTGATTCTTTCTACCTTAAATAAAATTTTATCCCTCCTTTTCTGAGTGCCAAAGACATTTACATAAATGTTTTATAATGCTGATTAAGTAGAATGCTTGTTAAATACTGTGGGAATAAAGTCCATGAAATACCATTTTACATATTATTTTGGTTTTTGTCTAAATGTCTAATTCCATGTGCATGTGTACACATGCACACACACACACATACAAGCATATGAAAAGTTGACTGACATTTTTTTTGAAGTTATTTCTTTAATAACTTTAATGTTCTTTAACGTTAATATTCTTTCCTCAAATATTTTCTTCTCAGGACAAGTCAAAGTGGATTTCAACACTGGTATTCAAATGCCTCTTCTCCATAGAAAGACACCACATTTGAATCTTGTTTCACAGAAAAAATAGAGTACCCACATCAGGGATGAGAATGATGGAAACACATTCTATAAATAATTTTACTACTAAACAACTATTTATAGCTTCAATATCTCTTCAAATATATTTAAATCTCAGACAAGTAACTTGAAGAAGTTACAAATTGAAATTATGTAATAAAAATCTAAGTTACAGTAAAAAGAAATAGAAATCTTTTAAATGACTAGAGAGGAAGTGTACCAACAAAATTAAAAACAAAACAAAACCACTCTTATATTTTCTTATATTTTACTTTTCTGATAGGTAATATGCCTTAAAATGTTTTTTAAAACAGCACTTTAAAATGTATTCTGAGATGAAAAATTTGCCCTCTGTAATATTTCATCAAATCCCTGTACTTTTCCTTATTGGAATAAGTCAGGAGGTATGTATTTGTTGTTAAAATGTTTTACTCGTCTTGGAAATCCAAGTACACTATTTGTAGGATTGTTTTCAAACATGATAAGAAAGATGTTTTATTCTTAATCTAAAAAAGTTTGTTTTTGTAACCATTGATGTAGTTTATCTTTAATGGTTATCAGAGCCTCAGCCAAATGGACACAACAATGAAAAAGTAAATGACAACTCAACCACCCATGAAACACGTATCTCCTCTGGTTTACGGTCTTGCGTTTACCGCTTGGATTTGCTAACAATGCTTTATACTATTCAGTTATGAATCTTCCACTGGTTTGAGTTCTCCAGTAGAGTAGATTGGAGAAACTTTACTTTCACTAAAGGAACTATTTTTGTTTTCTTCTTTATTTGACTATAATTATTTTTTAATCTTTATAAGTATGTGTGTGTGCAGTGGGAAATAACTTACTTTTAAGAATTTAATATATTTACTTAAGCTTATATATTGGGCATGATATTCTGTAAATGTAAAACTAAGTACACTGATTATGAAATGTGTGGTTCAAGTTGTTTAGAAAATCAAAGCAATACTATAATGATGATCATATTTTTGAAGACATAGTCAAATATTCTATTAGATATTTTTTTATGTCTGAAAACCTGCTCATGCAAAGGAGTTGAAAGCATCACTTGATATTAGATGAGGTATGTTTTTCTAAACTAATATTGGAATTCCAGAAAAGTACTAATATAACAAGCTAATAAACGGTTGGGGGAAAAAAAAAAGGAAACTTTGGGTTTGGGTTTCAGAGACCCTGTCATTAATTCCAAGCCTGGAGATACCAGTTGAAAGAGGGAAGTTAATGCCTTTCAGTGCCAGGCCCAACAACTCACCCAAACATTGGGGAAAACCATTAAGGAGACTACACATTGTTTGGTTCTGGTGTGGAAGGAACTTAAGCCTAGAGCAAAGAGGAACAGGGTTTGCAGACAGGCGCATTATTCTTTTTTCCTTTTATCAATCCCTTAAATTGCCTTGGGCAAATAAAATATATTGAAACTAATAGAAAAGAGGAGGAAACAATATCATTTCACAAGAAATCAGAAATTTATATTAAAATGAAAAGACATTAATTTAAGCCCAATAGATTTTTAAATATCAGAATGTCATTCTGTAGAAAAAAAATTTCCAGAATTCAGTGTACTCAAGCATATTCACTCTTAAGTATATAACAGAAAAACTTTTACATAAGTCTACATAAAAGCATGCTCACTGCCATCCAGTCAGTGCCAACTCATAGCAACCCCTCCTTGGGTTTCCAAGGCAGTATCCCTATGGAAGTACATTGCCCAGTCTTCCTTCCAAGGAGTAGCTGGTGAGTTTGAACCTCCAGCCTTCTGGCTAGCAGTCAAATGCCTTAGGCACTACACCACCAGAAAAGAATATTCATCCTAATGATGCTTATGGAAGAAAGGGAACCTTAAACATTGGAGGTCATCACCAGGGGAATGGGACAGTCATATGCTGGAATAACACTGCAATCTTCACAGTTAATAGAAGAAATTTACATATGTTAATAAGATGGATGTCAAATATTTATTTTCAGTTAAAGAGTGAAAAACACGAGTCAGCCATTTAAAATTTATGTGAAGTAAATATACACATATAAGAAATACAATTTTACAGAGTACCACCTTAATCCAACCTTGATTGGGTCTTACCCTGAGGTCTTGGATTTGGTTTTTGATCTCTGTTTGAAAGGCCCTAGTTTCTTCATTCAGAGAAAAAAGGCCACATAGAACTATTCTGAATGAGCTCAGTATCTGTCATCTCCAATTCTGTTATTACAAAAACACTTTTACAAAAACTTTTGTCTTTGCATATGATGGATCTCTAGCTTTCCAACCTAGGATATCTCTTGCTCTTCGATTTGCCATGTGACCACTGAGCCTACAACCACACATTAATTTTTGTTTATGGCAGTACCCTTTTCAAGATATTAATTTTTCTTTTTTTTAGAGGAAATGTAGCTGCAGTAAATTCTAGAATATTTACTTACCAGAAGAGTAGTTCTCTTGCTCATGTGACAGGATAACACAGATGCTTTTGGCTGGCACATAAACTCTTTACATTTTGTTACTCCTTTCTCCTTTTTAGGAGGACCTCAAGACCTCTGACCTCAGCTAGAAGATGGGAAAAGAATGAGTAGAAAAGACATACCTGC
>NW_006921594.1:28356414-28367383 GCF_000298275.1 Orycteropus afer afer
TGAATGAAATAGTATTTTCTCTATAAATAATTAGATATAAAATGTTGGCATTATATTTAGACTATTAAAAACACACAAATTGCTGAAATAAAATATTTAAAATTTATAGTGATATTAATTGCAAAAGGCTTTTTTTTCATTCAAAATGTTTGAAGTGACCTACAGTATTATTAATTCTAATATAGAGGTTGCTCAACATCTTATTCTTCTTCAACATTCATATGATCCTATATCTTACTTGCAACTTGCTTCATTCAATACTTTCTTCTCTTCCTAACAATAGAGAAAATTTTCAGACTGGAATATTAGAATGACGATTTCAACACATTACAATTCATCAGGGAATCACTGATTCTAACATTATCTCTTTTAAATGTACCAAAATTAAGAACCAAAATCCAGGAGTAAAATTTATTGAGCATATATAAAGTAGGGCTACATTACAACTAACCATAAAAAATTTAATAGGTGTGGTTTAAGTTGCTAAAGTTATCAGGCTAACAAAGTAGTGAAAATAGACCTTTGCAACACAATTGTCAGATAGTACTTCTTTTTAGAAAATTAGGGAAATCCTAAACTGAAAAATATTTGAGTAACAGCATGGGTCAGACAAAAGCTACAAAGGAACAAAAGCTACAAAGATAGATAAATTTTATAACCTGATTTTAAAGTGTTCATAATATAAGACCCAAAGATATGTATTGTTAACTAAAGTACCATGTGATAAATGCCACACAGAATGAAAAAGATCAATGCAAGGACAAATGGAGGAAAATACAAAATATGCTTAGTGACTTGAAAAGATTCCTAGAATTTATTAAGCATGAATTTCAATTTCAGAACCAGAAACTCATTATCTTGGCTTTCAGCTCAATGGCTAAAACTTTTACTGTCTTTACAGTAATATGACTATTCTAAAGTTAGATGTGGTAGCATAACCTTAAAATATCAGAAGGCCTGCAATAGGAAATTGGAAAGGCCAACAACATAGATCAGCTAATGGGTTCTTTGTCTGTGGGATAGGTGTGCTTCATGGAGGGACATCTTCCTGAGGAAAGAGAGTACAAGATATCTGGTCAGATTGAAAGAGAGTAAATATTCTCTCAAGCATAGTGTGGCACTAAAATTATCCCTAAATCCAGCTCTATGATCTTGTATCTCAGTCTTGGCAGAAGAGGATACACTTAAAGTTTGACTATCTCATGCAGGCCCAAAGGGTTATCTTTGAGACGCCTTCCTTACAAGAAATATTTAAAATAACTGTGAGGGATTTTAAGAACCTACAATTCCCACAGTTTTGCTCTTGGAGGTTAATCCAGAAAAACACACTTTTTCATTATTACTATAACACTATTGAATCCTTAGCTTGATGTGGTCTGAGGCAATACTGGTTATACAGGCTAGTCACATTCCAACTTGTATAATAGTTGTCATCAGTGGTATACTACCTTCAAATTTCAAATGTAGGGTAAACATGAATGGAAATGAACCTTCCTGAAAATTGTTGATAACTGCAAAATTACCTGTTCCATTCTCTCATGACACCAATAATTTCCACCACGAACTCATAAATTGGCTCCTCTCCCCACCCCTAAATCTAGCATAAAGTTATAATTTCAACATTTTAACAGAGACAACATAAAATGCTTCTCTCTGAATTACAGATGCTTTTAAGCCAATTGCTTGAGGCAAATGTATTCTTTGCATCAACAAGTCAGTGAAAGTTGAGGGCAAGATGAGAAAACCTTAGAGATTCTCTCAGTGATTGATAACCACAAACACCTGTATTAAAGGGTGAGACACTAAGAATTATGAGAAGTAATGAAGCAGTAATAAATCTTATGTTCACTGCTGATTCCTTGACAACATAATTATATATTACTGGTTGATATTTTAATCACAGTACTGAAGAACACCCAGTTAAACCAAAAAGAAAAAGAATTATGAGAACATGTGTGTCAATGTCTTTCCACCTATAATGGTTTCATATTAAAAAAAAAAAAAAAAAAAAAACTTTCTGTTTAGAGAAAGAAGGTGCAGTAACCAATGAGAACAGAGTAGCTAATCATCTCTTTCATTTTTATGTTATTTTAAAACAATTTACCATCTTACTATCTTTATTAGTATTATTACAAAAAAATTGAAATATATTCTAAGCTGCCAATGACAGATAACATAAGATTTAATAGAAATCATCATAACTTCAGATCCTTTGAGGCAATAAGTAGCATACCTTTCACTGCAAATCTAATGTTGTATTTTTACTTTAACTATGCATAATGAGAGAGTGTTAAATTGTTCATGTTCAAGAAATTTCACATGTATCTAACAATATGTCTTGAAGATTTCTTGACTTATTTTGAATTCATAGAAAAGTGGCTAAACCACAGAAAAGCAATTTAAATTGAAGCTGTCAGTTAAAAATATTCAAAATGTGTTAATTAAAAATTATTTGTCTAGGAATTACAGTCAAACTCTATACCTGCTGATATTAAACCAAAAAAAAAAAAAAAATTCACTGCTGTCAAGTCAGATCCAACTCATAGTGACCCCTCCTTGGGTTTCTGAGGTGGTATCACTATGGAAGTACATTGCTCAACCTTCCTTCTGAGGAGTGGCTGGTGGGTTTGAACCACCAGCCTTCTGGTTAGCAGTCAAATGCCTTAGATACTACACTACCAGAGTTCCCCTGATACTTGAAAATGAAGTATATATTTTGTGAGAGCAGATTCACTTTAGTGGATTTTTGTCATAAAGTTATTTTTCTTGGGGAACTCAAAAGGAAATGAAAGGAGCTTCTATTTGCATACTAGCAGCTAACTTTGCATTATCAAATTAAATTCTTATCCATTTAGTATTTAAGATAGGATGGAACTCTTATAATTAGTATTCAAGGCATTTTTTGAAACTTTTTCTGATTTCTAGTTTCTTGACTTACAAATAATATTCCCACAAGAAAAACATCTTAAGATTTCAACAAAATAACCTGTTTGTAGTAATGGACAGTGCTACTTCTATCTATATTTTCCTTGACCCTATTCAAATTAAGTCCCTAATATATTTTTCTGTGCCTTTTAAGAGATTGGCAGAGGCTAATGGAGGCAATCCAGATTACATTTTTCCCAGCTACAGCACAATACACACATTGGTCCAATTTCCTTTAAGCAAAATCCAGTTCAGCTTCATGGTGTGATTTAAATACTAAGTGCTCCTCTTTATTATATGACAATATAGAATCATCAGTTATATGATAAATAATTTATTCTTGCTTACTATTGTTTCTTAATCCAGTAAATCACTATAGTCACAATAAAAGAGTACTAGCTATAGATTTATTCTTTATTTCTATTTATGATTTGACAGACATAAGGACATTTCCTAATTAAAGGTGAAATTTCATCTGGTATCTCTAGTTTCTTTAATTATATTCAGATTTATTAATTGTTCAGTCCATTTATTTATCACATTAATTTGTTGAAATAAAATATTAATGGAAAAAAACAGAAACTCTTAACAAAAAAATTCTTAGATGATAGAAAGTGTATCTTGTACTGACTTAACCTCCTTTATACAGGACTTTGATAAACAGGGAAAAAGCAAATTATTCTGAAGTACTTCAATATTGCTTTTAAAATCTTGAGAGTCTTATTATGTCATTTGAGACCCAGAAAACTTAATTCAAATTAAATTTACACCAAAGTGCAAGTACTTTTAAAGAGAATATATATATATATATATATCCCATAATTAATTTGTACCCTTCTTCCTTCCAGCTAAGCGAAGGAGCTCTGGTGGTAAGACATTTGGCTGCTAGCCAGAAGGTCAGTGGTTCAAATCCACCAGACACTCCACTGAAGGAAGATAGGGAGATCTATTTTCATAAAGATTTACAGTCTTGGAAACCCATTGGTGGTTGCTATGAGTCAGAATCAACTCGATGGAAGTGTTTTTTGTTTGTTCGTTTCTGTTAATTGATGCAACATACTTTGAGCTTGAGATGCTATTCCTCATCCAAATCCAAAATGAGCTAGCCACAGGTGTAGACCATGTGAGCTGGTGAGAATGGGACTATGAGGATGATGGGGCATAAAAAAATACGATCATCTTAAAGTGAGCAAAGCATTATTTATGCTCAAGGTATTTTTACTAGTAGCCTTTGAAATATTCAGGCAGGTGGTTAGGTATTATTTTGGTCTGTCAAACAGATGTGTATGCCTAACAGATTGTAAAAATCTAAAGGTTAATCAAAGGATAAGAGGTATGACCATGAATAGGCCTTGGTATAAGGCCACAGTGTAACTTAAGTATGAGGTTGACACAGTGTATAGAAAGGCACATTAAAGGTAGCATTTCCTTACCTCCAAAGAGATACTTAAATGTTTCCATCTCCATTGGATTTGGGAATGCATAACCCTGTGTTAGATTATTTTCAGGTGGCATGTAACTGTAGTGAAATAAGAGGTGTTAGAGTGAAATGCAAAAGTCCATTGTTCCCTTCTTAAAACAACAAATAAAAAAACTAGCAATACTGACGATTTGTTAAAAACATTATATTATCATACCACAGAATATAGTGTTACAAATGAAATTATGTATTTTAGGCATTTGAGTTTTCTACTGAAAATTACATATGCTTTCAAAAAAATTAAATGTCTTATAGGAGATGGCATCTAATATTAGAATTCTACAGTTATTGCCTTCTTGAGCCACTCTTTGAAATCTTCTATTCAGCTCTTTCATTTCATCATTTCTTCCATTCACTTTGGCTACTCTATTATGTTCAAGATCAAGTTTCTGAGTCTCTTTTGATATCCATTTAGGCCTTTTCTTTCTTTACTGTTTTTTTAATAACCTTTTGCTTCCTTCATATATGATATCCTTGATATCATCCCATACCCTTCTGGTCTTCAGACATTAGTATTTTTAGAAGATTAGACAGTTTTAAAAGATTAGAAGATTGAAGTTCAGCTTGAAAAGACAAAGTAAAGGATTATAATAAAATATGCAAAGACTGAAACTTGGAAAACCAAAAGGGAGGAATACACTTGGCATTTCTGAAACTAAAAGAACTGAAGAAAAAATTCAACCCTCCAGTTGCAATAGTGAAGGATTCTAAGGACAAAATATTGAATGATGCAGGAAGAGTCAAAAGAAGATGGAAGGAGTACACAGAATCACTGTACCAAAAATAATTGGTCAACATTCATCCATTTAAGGAGGTACCATATGATCAAGAACCAAAGGAATTGAAGGAAGAAGTGCAAGCTGTACTGAAGGTATTGGCAAAAATCAAGGTTCAAGGAGTAGACTCATTTGTCTATGTCAGGAACTTTGGAAGACAGGTATCTAACCAACGGACTAGAAGAAATCCATATCTGTGCCCATTCCAAAGAGAGATGATCCAACAGAATGCAGAAATTATGAAACAGTATCATTTGTATCACACACAGCAAAAATTTTGCTGAAGATGTACTGGTTGCAGCAGTATCTCAACAAGGAACTGCCACAAATTCAACCTAGATTCAGGAAAGGATGTCAAATGGGGGATATCATTGTTGATGTCAGATGAATCTTGGCTGAAAGCAGGGAATACCTGGAAGATGTTTACCTGTGTTTTATTTATTATGTAAAGGCATTTGGTTGTGTATAGCATAACAAATTATGGATAACATTGCAAAGAATGGAAATTCCAGAACACTTAATTCAGCTCCTGTACAAACTGTACATAGACCGATAGGCAGTTGTTTGAAAAGAACAAGGGTATAGTGCTTGGCTTAAATCAGGAAAGGTGTGCATCAGGGTTGTATCCTTTCACTATACTTACTCAATCTGCTGAGCAAATAATCCAAGAATCTGGACTATCTGAAGAATGTGACATCAAGATTGGAGGAAGACTCATTAACAACCTGTGACAGATGACACAAGCTTGCTTGGTGAAAGTGAAGAAGACTTGAAGCACTTACTGATGAAGATCAAAGACTACAGCCTTCAGTATGGACTATATCTCATCCTAAAGAAAATAAAAATCTTCCTAACTGGACCAATAAGTGATATTGTGATAAATGCAGAAAATATTGACCTTGTAAAGGGTTTCATTTTACCTGGATCCACATCAACAGCATGGGAGCAACAGTGAAAAACTCAAACCACATATTGCTTTGGGCAAATCTGCTGCAAAAGACCACTTTAAAGTGACCAAATCCATGGTGTTTTCAATTGCCTCATGTGGATATGAAAGCTCGCCAATGAATAATGAAGCCCAAAGAGGAACTGATGCTTTTGAATTATGGTGTTGGTGAAGAATATTGAATATACCATGCCAGAACAAAGAACAAATTTGTCTTGGAAGAAGTCCAGCCAGAATGTTCCTTAGAAACAAGGATGGTAAGACCTTGTCTCGTGTATTTTGGATATGTTATCAGGAGGGACCAGTGCCTGGAGAAGGACATCATACTTGGTAAAGTAGATTGTCAGCGAGAAAGAGGAAGACCCTCAAAAAGATGATTGACACAGTGGCTACAGTGATGGGCTCAAGCAAAGCAATGATTGTGAGGGGGGCACAGGACTAGACAGTGTTTCATTCTATTGTACATAGGTCACGATGAGTCAGAACCAACTTGATGGCACCTAACAACAACAACACAGCTATTGAACTAATATTATTTACATATGAAATGCATAGAAATATGAATCTAATTTTGCTTTAGAATCATACTGATAAAACCAAACCAAACTCACTGCAGTTGAATTGGATCAAACTCACAGCAACCCCTCCTTGGGTTTCCAAGGCAGTATCACTATGGCAGTAGATTGCCCAACCTTCCTTCAGAGGAGTGGTTAGTGGGTTTGAACCGCCAGCCTTCTGAATCAGTCAAATGCCTTAGGCACTACACCACCAGAGCTCCCATCATACTGATAAGTCACTATAAATAATTTAGCACTGTAATTTAATAAGTTCAAACTGTAAAAGAAGGTATTTATATTGGTAGACAGCAGTTATTTGGATAGCCCCATCTCTGGAAATCTGTTAAAGTAGAATAAATAGCTGTTGTTGAAGAGAGTCAATATAAGAAGTCCTTTTTACTAAAGAAATGAGCCATTAGCATAGATTAACGGGAACCATTCCAAAATTATATGTGAAGACCCAAAAACTAAAATTATGGAAGTAATGTTGTTGTTGTTGTTATGTGCCATTAAGTCGGACCTTTATCATAGAGACCCCTTCTTGGGTTTCCGAGGTGGTATCACTACAGAAGTAGATTGCCCAACCTTCCATCCGAGGAGTGGCTAGTGGGTTTGAACCACCAGCCTTCTGGTTAGCAGTCAAGTGTCTTAGGCACTACGCTACCAGAGCTCCTATGAAAGTAATACTTATTTATATAAGAGAGTTTCTTTTCAAACCTGTGTGGGATTGAGATAAGCCAGGAAAAAAAATAATAAAGCACTCAGATATTCATAAATATATTATACATATCAAAGTATTATACACTTTGATATTTTAGTCATAATATACAACCTTTGAAGAGCAGTTCTCCATTGTGCTTTCATATATTCATCAAAATATAAGGCAGGATTCTAGACACAAAGTATTAGTAAATAGAGTCCAATTTGGTCACACATGATTTACTTGGTCTGTTTGTCTTACAAATTGAAGATTACAATTATGTATAGAATTTCTATACATAATTGAAGATTTAAATACAAATTAAAGATTATAATTATGTATAGAATTCTATACATGGGCAAATGTTTGTGCAAATTGTGATATTAGACAACCCACTAAATAATATAAAGGTTTTCCAGAGGTAAATTTAAGTGCACATTCATTCTCAACAGTCAGTAATGAAAATGCTTTCCACATAACTTTCAATATGTCATGATCCAGTCCTCTTTTTTGAAGACACTCTCAGTGAGAACAGAGAGAGTAGACACTGAAGCCAGAGTTATTCTAGGTTCATATATGAGGAGAGCCATGTGGCTCTAGGAGAAGGTCATTCATGCTCTGCAATTGTGGTCAACAGAGTTCTGAAGCCACAGCTTAGTTATCCTAATGTTTTAAGTATTGCTTAATATTTATATTTTCAAATCCATTCCAGAATATACAGTTATTAACATGCAACATTTACCAATAAATACTTGAGACAATCATAATGCTAATTCATACAGCAGTGCTTTTCTCTGTGGCTAATTAACTTTTAGTCTACTTAATAGTAAATAGTAAATTCACTTAAGGTAAATTCTTAGCACTCTAGTTGTCTTTAATGAAGGGTAAAATCTATGGAAAACTTAGAAGACAATCTTACCAACACAGTTTCCTAAAAATCTGAGAAACAGAATCGATGTAAAGAGTAAAGAAGGTGATGAATTAAAATGTTTAGCAAAAGACCTGGCACATGTACCTGGTTAACAAATTTATTAGATATTATTTCTTTTTGTTATCATCGTTGTTGTTGTTGTTTTGTGCCATTAAGTCCTATAAGACTCATAGTGACCTTATGTACAGTAGAATGAAACACTGCCTAGTCGTGTGCCAGCCTCACTATCCCTGCTATACCTGAGCCCATCACTGCAACCACCTTGTCTATCCATCTCATTGAAGGCTTTCCCCTCTTTTGTTGACCCTCCACTTTACCAAGCATGACATCCTTCTCCAGAGAATGGTCCCTTCTGACAACATCACCAAAGTGAGACGAAGTCTGGCCATTCTCGCTTCCAAGGAGCATTCTGGCTGCACTTCCTCCAGGACAGATCTGTTAGTTCTTTTAGCAGTCCACGGTACTTTCAGCATTCTTCACTAACACCATAACTCAAAAGCATCAACTTTTCTTTTATCTTCCTTATTCATCATCCAGCTCTGACAAGCATATGAGATGATTGAAGATATCATGGCTCGGGTTAGGTGCATCTTAGTTTTAAAGGAGATATATATCTTTGGTCTTCAGTGCTTGAAAGAGGTTATTGCAGCAGATTTGCCCAATGCAGTAGGGCTTTTGATGTGTTGACTCTTACTTCTATTTATGTTGATTGTACAACCAAGTAATATGAAGTCTTTGACAACTTCAATCTTTTCTCCATCTATTGTGATTCTGCGTATTGGTCCAGTTATGAGGATTTTTGTTTTCTTTATGTTGAGGTGTAATCCATACTGGAGACTGTTGTCTTTAATTTTCATCAATAAGTTCTCTAAGTCATCCTCACTTTCACCAAGCAAAATTGTGTCATCTTTGTATCAGGTTGTTAATAAGCCTTCCTTCAATCCTGATGCCACCTTCTTCTTCATATAGTCCAGCTTCATGTATTATTCGCTCAGCATACAAGTTGAATAAGTATGGTGAAAAGATACAACCCTAACACACTCCTTTCCTGGTTTTAACCATGCAGTATCCTTTTGTTGTGTTTGAAAGAGATCCTCCTGTCTATGTACAGGTTCGTCATGAGTACAAGCAAGTGTTCTGGAATTCCCATCCTCCTCAAAGTTATCCATAGTTTGTTATGATCCACACAATCAAATGCCTTTGCATAATCAATAAAACACAAGTAAACATCTTTCTGGTATTCTTTGCTTTGAGCCAAGATCTATCTGGCATCATCTATGATATGTCTCGCTCCACATTCCCTTCTGAATCCAGCTTGCATTTCTGGACGTTCTCCGTCAATAAACTGCTGCAACCATTTTTGAATGATCTTCAGTAAGATTTTACTTGTGTGTGATATCAATGATATTGTTCAATAATTTACACATTTGTGGGTACAAATATGGATCTCTTCCAGTCAGTTGGCCCAGTAGCTGTCTTCCAAATCTTCCAAAGTGAGTGCCTTCAGTGGGGTATCCTTTTGTTGAAACATCTCAATGGGTATTCCGTCAATTCCCAGAGCCTTATTTTTCACCAATTCCTTCAGCGCAGCTTTGATTTCTTCCTTCAGTATTATTCGTTCTTGATCACATGCCACCTCCTAAAATGGATGATCATCTGTCAATTCTTTTTGGTATAGTGACTCTGTGTATACTATCCATCTTCTTCTGATGTTTCCTGTTGGTAGAGTGACTCTGTGTATTCTACCCATCTTCTTCTGATGTTTCCTGCATCAATCAACATAAAGCCATGGAATCTTTCAATATTGCAATTTGAGGCTTAAATTTTTTCCTCAGTTCATTCAGCTTGAGAAATGCTGAGCATATTCTTCCCTTTTGGTTTTCTAATTCCAACTCTTGACACATTTCATAATAATAATTGACTTTGTCTTCTCGAGCTGCTCTTTGAAATCATCTGTTCAGCTCTTTTATCCTGTCAGTTCTCCCATTTGCTTTAGCTGCTCTCCATTCTAGGGCCAGTTTCAGAGTTTCCTTTGTCATCCTCTTTAGTCTTTTCTTCCTTTCCTGTCTTTTTAACGACCTTTTGCTTTCTTCATGGATGATGTTCTTGATGGTTTTGGTCATTGGTGTCTAATGCATCAAATCTATTTTTTTAGATGGTCTGTAAATTCAGGAGGGGTAAAATAAGGTCACATTTTGGCTCTCATGGAGTTGTTTTAATTGTCTTCAGTTTCAAGTTGAACTTGCATATGAGCAGTTGATGGGCTGTTCCACAATCAGCTCCTGGCCTTGTTTTGGCTGAAGTTATTGAGCTTCTCCATCTCCTGTTGCTACAGATGTAGTCAATCTGATTCCTGTGTACTCCATCTATGGAAGTTCACCTGTATAGCCACCATTTGTTTGTTGGAAAAAAAGTATTTTCAATGAATAAATCATTCTATCATGTTATCTCCAGCCTTATTTCTATCAACAGGACTGTATTTTCCAACTACTGGTGATTCTTCTTTGTTTCCAACTTTTGCATTCCAATCACCAGTGATAATTAACACATCTTGATTGCATGTTCAGTCAATTTCAAACTGCAGAAGTTGGATTAACTGGTCTTCCTTGTAGGTGTATGGATATTGTCCTGTCATTGACAGCATTGTACTTCAG
>NW_006921594.1:28368123-28369764 GCF_000298275.1 Orycteropus afer afer
TGGGTTTAGGTTATTTGGTGCTCTGTTTTCTCCGCATAATAATCAGAATTTTTGAAGTAGATAACACATCTAGATGACTCAAAATTCAAAAGTAGCAAATGGCATTGTAAGGATACATCAAATTCCCACTTTTCACTTCTCTGCCACTTCTATTCTAACACCAGCTGCACATCCAAAAACTTTTGCCTCTCACTCTAACCACCAAGAGCTAGGTCAGATTTCACAAATTAAAGGGTACAATCTTCCTGACAGCTAGGTCTGCCCAAGACTTCAGATGCCAGCCATAAGCTCAGGAGTCCACACAATACTGTCACTTCTGACCTGTTAGCTCCCACTAGTTCCTCTGGTTTGATAATCCAATGGACCAACTCACAGAACTCACAGAAAGCACTATATGTAATATTTTACTTTTATTACACCAAAAAAAGATACAAATGAAAAGACACATAGGATGAGGTCTGGGAGGGTTCCCAGTTTGGAACTTCCATTCTCAAACAAAGACATACTACCCTCCCAAATGCAATGATGTCTTTCACAAACCAGAAAGCCCATGGACTTTCATGTCCAGAGCCTTCTTGGGGCCACATTAGGTAGGCATGATTGATGATTGATGAAACTTCCCCTCCTCCTTTCCATCACAGAGAGCACTTCAAGGAAGCATAATAGAATATTCACTTGCCAGCTCCAATTAAATTCCTTACCTAGAAGAAGGTTCTTCTGATAGGCATCAACATGTCTTGCTGCATGAGTTATTTTTAAAGGATGAACACAAAGCTGGTTCATATGAGACAAATGTTAAAGATGTCCCAAATGTCCAATTTTTCCATACTGCTGTAACATTCCATCATCTCTAACATCAATTACTCCTCTTCCCCTCAGTACTCTACCACACATCTTTATGTTTTGTAATTCACTGCAGTGTCTCACAGAACTCAACAAGTGTCAAAAAACTGGCTCATGCAGTTGTGGAGGCTGAGAAATCTCAAATCTGTGAGTGAGTCATCAGGCTGGAGGCTTCTCCTGTGCCATATGGTTGCAGGGGTTGACAAACCCAAATCAGTAGATCAAATAATAGGCTGCTGGCTCATAAGGCTATGGCTGGTGAATCAGGTCAAATGACTGGCCTCTGGTTCAAGTTCCAAGAACCAGGAGTCAGATGATGATAAATGGGAGGCAGGAACCAGGGCAAGAGAGAGAATATTCATATATATTGAAGGCAAACTATACCCTCAAGGATACTCCACATACTTGATCATGTAGGTGCAAGGGTGTGTAGGGTGGTAACTGAGGTGAGGGTGGTGTCTTGAATCACACCCTCTGCTAAGGAGGTGCTTAAAGATACATCCCACTCTAATCTTGCATCATTAACAAAAAGGACAACTCATTCTCAAATTGAACAGCAACCACAGGCACAGAGGCACATCACAAAATGAAAGATGACTGCATCACTATATAACTCCCAAATTATATAACTACATAACTGCCAAACCACTGAAAATCATGACCCAGACAAGTTGACACATCACCTTAACTATCACAGTTTCCATACGTCTTATTTGCATGAGCAGCAAGCTGTTCAATCCTTTTGGTGGTCTACAAGCACTTTATTTTCATGCTGTTGTTGTTGTTGTTAGGTGTCAT
>NW_006921594.1:28371934-28375004 GCF_000298275.1 Orycteropus afer afer
ATCAATGTTTGCCAATACTGACAATGCAGTACTCTATATGCAAAAGGATTCATCTTTGTTGTCTGTACTTCTCATGTTCCTCTCTCTGTCTTCCTCTTCCTTAATGACACTTTGTTGATCTTTCACATTTGGTACATTGTCCTTCCCTTCAACCAAATCAATACTTGTGTCTACCTAGGACTATTGTACTGTGAATTTGTCCATATTGGCACTCCAGCTTCCATCCTATACTATGTGAAATTAACAACATGTGTGGGCTCAGATAATCTTACTTGTTCCATTTGATCATGTCCAATCAATATTGACTGAAGAATGGATTTAAGTGTCTTCATTTTAAAATACTAGACAGTGGAAACATTCTTCAGCCAGACAAAATGTCTATTCCCATAACATTTTCAGGTAAAAATAAAACAAAAAGACTGTTGCCTATAGTGGAAATTCTTCATTCTTTCCCTCTTTCCAACTTACTGTTTCCCTGTTTACAGATAACTCATATTGTCAATTCCTTTAGTACCCTTCCATAAAAATTTTACACATATACAGGCCAATGTCTATACCTTGCTTATTATTAGACTTCTGTTACCTGTAGAGTCTGTATTGCTATCTTTGACTTCCTTGGAACTGATTTGGCTTATATGATTTTTAGTGCTTACTAGTTACCTCTTAAGAGCTCTAGTGGTATTGTGGTTGATGCATTTGGCTGCTAACCCAAAGGTCAGTGGTTAAAACCCATCAGCTGCTCCATGGAAAAAAATAAAATGCAGTCTGCTTCCATAAAGATTTATAGCCTTTGAAACCCAGTGGGGGTGGCTATGAGTCAAAATTGACTTGATGGCAGTGAGCTTGGTTTTGAGCTTTCCTGCCTCATGGTCTATGTAAGCTCCTGGTTTCACACTAACCCTAACATCTAACAAAGTGAATTTTCAATTCCTGTCTTAAAATTCCCCATATTCTTCTTTTCCCTTCTCTGAAATAAAAACCTACTTTAAAGAAAACTTCTGAAATTCAATAATTTTTAATTCTCAACTAATAATGAATATTCCCACTGAAATGACACTGCTTTAGTTTTATTTCTCTCTTACCTAACATACAGCAAGTCCACAGATGAAAATTGTCTGATTTACAACTCATACTTAAGAAAGGACTATCATAAAGTCTATTTTATTAATATTTTGAATTAAATATAGTAGTTTGTAGTAATGAATGCATGCAATACTCTGTGGCTGTCATGTAAATATTGCATAGCTTCAACAGTTTGTCAGCTTGAGAAAGGAAAATGCTGCCCACCTTTTTAAGTCAGATCACATTGCTGTTAACACTGCATTGATTAAGTAACTTTGTAGTTGTCTTAAATTTTCCTTTTATTTACTTTTGTAATGGCAAACTGGGATTGATACTGGTAATCAACTATAGTTAGACAGTAGTGAAAATTATGTTTTAGAGTTAGTTGACTCCCATATTGAAAGAACTAACCAATAAAAACCTTACGGAACTAGAGCAGCACGTGATAGCACTTAAGGAAGAAGATTGAGACTCCAGAACAAAAACAGTTTTTGATAAAAAGAGTTCGCTGAAAATTTTTGTCTCATTGAAGCAAGGATGGCAAAGTTAGAGGAGTAAGATCCTAATACAGAGAGGTTCACCAAATTTTCAATACAGTTACCAAAGGCCTCAGCTGCTACAAGACCATTTATGAAGAGAAAAGTAAGGCTCTGTATAAACTTCTCTTCAAGAGTCTTCAAGAAATTGACTCCAAAAGTAAATCCTGCTGTCCAGCAGTAGAATCAAACCCTGAATCTATAGCACCAGGTCCATCTTCTTCATTAGTAGCCATCTCTCCATCATCTTCTCTTGCATTATCCAATAATTAATTTACAATGTTATCTCACAAATGCCCCTTCTGGTATATGAGACATCAATGGAATGAGAGTAAATTAAGGAACTGTTTCTTGTTTTTTACAGTACTGTATACCTACACACATATACACACAGAGAGATTCTCTCTGTCTTCTATATGTAGTTCTATAAATTCTATATGTAGTTACTTTTATTACTACTGAATGATTATTATTACCATGTCCTGCATTATTTGTTTAAGATGTTTTAGTGTATTTAGAAGTATTCTTAAGTATTTTATATGCATGGAAAGGTTAAATATATACTAAGACAAATATTAAGCTGATGCTAAATAAGAACTATATGTACCTGTTCTGACTCACCTACAAATTCAACTTAAAGACACTCCCAGGAAAGGATTTTGTTCATAACTGGGACTGCCTACATAGAAATTTAACAGATGATCAGAAAACAAAAGCCTAGTAAATACTGCCTTTCTTACCTGGGAAAGGATTTCATACAATATGTGAAAAATCTAATAGAGTTGTTAACTGGGAATTTGTTCATCTTCTAAGTAGCCGTGCTTCGGACAAATCATCTTCTTTGTTGGTGAATCCATTATATTTATCTTTCAAATAAGGAGTTTAAGCCAAATGGTTTCTAAAACCCAAAACACTAACATGATGGATCCATTTTATGAAAGATAGAAAGAAAGTGTTTCTTTCTATCATCCCAAAATACAAATGCCAACAGAAATGTGGAGAAATAGTAAGAATTAGAATAAATCTACAAAATTTTAAAGTCAATAGGCATCAGTCACTTCCACATTTCCTGAAGAGAGAGTTTGGAGTTGAAAAGTTAGCATCTCCAATGTTCATCATGTTGTTACGGTTAGATGTTGTTGAGTCAGCTCCAACTTATAAGGACCCTACATACAACAAAAGAAACACTGCCTAGTTGTGTGCCATCCTCAGAATCTTTGTCATTCCTGAGCCCATTGTTGCAGCCACTATGTCAATCAATCTTGTTGAGGGTCTTCCCCTTTTTCATTGACCCTCCACTTTGCCAACCATGAAATTCTTCTCCAGGGAATGGTCCCTTCTGACAATATGAGCAAAGTAGATGAGATGAAGTCTGGCCATTTTCACTTCCAAGGACCGTTCTGGCTGCACTTGTTCTAGGATAGATTTGTTTATTCTTCCAGCAGTCCAAAAACAGCATCAACTCTTCTATG
>NW_006921594.1:28387959-28389218 GCF_000298275.1 Orycteropus afer afer
TTAGCAGCCAAGCACTTAACTACTGCACCACCAGAGAGTCTTAAATTATCTCTTTACTCTGCTTTCCAGAGATAGTTTTAGTAATGGAGGCTGCTGGTACATTTTCCAGATCAACTTTACTGGGCCCATCTATCCCACAAGGGCTGTTAGTGCTGGTTGCAGATAGCTCACAACTTGCACCTTTTCCAAAGAATTGCTAAACAGAGTCACCTGGCCTAGGAATTCAAGGGGGTGAGAAAAGGGTGGGTATAGTAGCCTGTAGCCACTGACCGACTAATTTATAACACTAAATGTGTTATTAAAAATAAATAAATTTATATATATATATACAAAAGACCATGTTCTTTGCTTCAAGGTAGGACCTTCTCTGCAATGTTTTTCATGTTCCAGGACTATCCATAGAATCAGGGTGACACCTGACTCCATCCAGCTCAGACCATATCCTAATTAGCTTCTGTTCCTGCCCTAGTATGATGTTTTAATTTCTTTTATTCTGGGAGCACTCTCTCAATAAATACTGTGTATTTAAATATGTCTCACACTATTACCAGGGGACTAAATCATTAGTAATAGTAAATTTCCTGGGAAACACATGATAAGGATGGGATATTGGATTTGGATATCTCCTGGACGGCTGCCTAGAAATTTGAGGACCACATCACTGGTGGTAGTGCAGTATCAAGAGTCACTAATCTGAAATAGTAATACTTTCACTAGTAGTGACCTGGGATGGGATACAACTGTAAAGTATAGGGATTGGCTTGTGCAATATTTCTAGTGTTTAAGAGATAAGGAGAAAATAGTAATTATGAGGATACTAAAAATGGATGGTTACCATTTTTGGTTGGCTTATTACTAAATGCTACTGATACACTGAAGAGGGTAAAGGAGAGGTTCAAGACAATCAATTAACTGAAAGCAATGTGTGAAAGCCAAAAGGTCAAGTAATGGGAGTAGTGAAGCTTCAGGGAAGTTTAGATTCCCATCCCTACTATAACAAAACCAAACCAACTCTACTGCCACTGAGGCAATTCTGACCCATAGTGACACTATAGGACAGAGTAGAACTGCCCCATAGGGTTTCCATGACTGGAAACCTTTATGGAAACAAACCGCCTCATCTTTCTCCTGAGGAGTAGCTGGTAGGTTTGAATTGCTGACCTTTGGGTTAGCAGCCATATTAACCACTTTGCCACCAGAGCTCCCTAGCTCCATTGTCCTTCTAGGTCAGGAATTAAATTGGGAATAAATGGAAGCCT
>NW_006921594.1:28389873-28390447 GCF_000298275.1 Orycteropus afer afer
CACCTTAGTCTTCAAAGTAACATATTTGCTCTTTAACACTTTTGCATCAGAGTTTCTCAATACAATATGTCATTTAATTTCTTGACTGCTGCTTCCATGGGCATTGATTGTAGATCTAAGTAAAATGAAATCCTCAACAGTTTCAATCTTTTGTCCATTTATCATGATGTTGGTATTGGTCCAGGTTTGAGGATTTTTGTTTTCTTTATGTTGAGATATAATCCATACTGAAGGGTGTAGTCTTTGATCTTTCTCAGTAAGTGCTTCAAGTCTTCTTCTCTCCCAGTAAGCAAGGCTGGGTCTTCAGCACATTGCAGACTGTTGATGAGTCTCCCTCCAATCCTGATTCTTCATTCTGCTTCACATAGGCCAGCTTCTTGGTATTTGCTCAGCTAACAGATTGAATATGTATGGTGAAAAGATACAACCGTGACACACATCTTTCTTGATTTAAAATCATGCAGTATCCTCTTGTTCTGGCTTCTTGGTCTATGTACAGATTCCTTATGAGCACAAATAAGTGTTCTGGAATTCCCATTCTTAACAATATTATCTATAATTTTTTATGATCCAT
>NW_006921594.1:28391017-28392039 GCF_000298275.1 Orycteropus afer afer
CTTAATCAATCGGGGTGAAATATAAAACTATTAAGGGAGAGTTTGCAGAGTTAGAAGTTTGGAAAAAACTCATGATCCAGATAAAATAAAGAAGCAATATCAGAACTGCCATGACGGATTGTAGAGAAAGAGATTAAAATATTCAGAAAAACAAATGTACCAGGATGAGTGAATATGCTGTCAAGGACTGAAATGCCAACCAGCTGACGCCATGCCTTATGCATGTTCAGAGAACCCACAATTTACCAAGATATCAACAATGTGCTACCAAGAGAAGATGTTGTTTTAGAACAGGAATCCATAATAGTAATGGAGATAATTGGTTCAGGCATAGCAGAGGCCAGGTGGCTATATTTGTCAGAAGCCAGGTGAATGTTATGTTCATAATGGACAGTTTATTGAAATGGCATCCAGGAGAGCCTCACCCACAAAGATATATGGAAATGGCTTACAGAATCTGACATTCCTAAAGTCAAGATAGATGGGCAACTTATAGTGATATTGTAATGTCATTGTTTTTGTTGTTAGGTGCCATTGATTCAACTCCGACTCATAGGGACGCCATGCACAACAGAACGAAACACTGTCCAGTCCTGCACCAGCCTCACAATCCCTGCTGTACCTGAGCCCACGGTTTCAGCCACTGTGTCAATCCATCTTGTTGAGGGTCTTCCCCATTTTTGTTGACTCTTCACTTTATCAAGAATGATATCCTTCTCCAGGGAATGGTCTCTTCTGACAACATGACCAAAGTAGGTGAGACAAAGTCTAGCCATTCTTGCATCCAAGAAGCTTTCCAGCTGTACTTCTTCCAGGACAGATTTGTTAACTCTTCTGGTAGTCCATGGTAGTTTCAGTATTCTTCATCAACATCCCAACTCAAAAACATCAGCACTTCTTTAGTCTTCCAATATTGTAATTTGTTGTTTGTTGTTGTTATGTGCCGTCGAGTCGGCCCTGACTCATAGCGACCCCTCCTTGTGTTTCCGAGGCAGTATCACTACGGAAGTAGGATTGCCCAA
>NW_006921594.1:28392591-28393412 GCF_000298275.1 Orycteropus afer afer
TTAAAGTGTTAAACAAAGATGTCACTTTGAAGACTAAGGTGCCCCTAACCCATGTTATGGTATTTTCAATCACCTCATATGCATGTGAAAGCTGGACAATGAATAAGGAAGACTGAAGAAGAGTTGATGCCTTTGAATTACGAATACTGAAAATATCATGGACTGCCAGAAATCTGTCCTGGAAGAAGTACAGCTGGAATGTTTCTTGGAAGTGAGAATGGCCAGACTTTGTCTCACCTACTTTGGTCATGTTGTTAGAATGGACCATTCCCTGGAGAAGGATATCATGCTTGGTAAAGTAGAGGGTCAGTGAAAAAGAGGAAGACCTCAACAAGATGGATAAACACAGTGTCTGCAACTATGGGCTCAAATATAGAAAGGATTGTGAGGAGGGTGCATGACTAGGCAGTGTTTCATTCTGTTGCACACAGAGTTGCTATGAGGCAGAGACAATGGCACCTAACAACAGCATCCATATATCTGGATCAATGCAATATTTTATTACCTCCACCTTGATCCTTTCATATTCATCCAGTTTCTGCCAAATTTGGCAAAAGCTTTCACTTCTTTTGATGTGTATGACATCTCTTTGAGTCACACTTTGTAACTTATCTCCAGAGTCTACTGGGGCTGGAGTCTGATTAAAGGTCTAGAAGCAATGAGAGATGGTGGAAGTAGACTTTGAAGAGTATCAGCCACTCCATGCAAAGCAACTATAGGGTAAGGAGCACTATTACAGTTCTTCAGGGAAGAAAGATCAGCTCCTCAGACAGAGAAACAAAAGCTGTTTCTACTGACATTGACAAAGTAAGCTTGGAAAA